>NW_026651595.1:3342554-3645741 GCF_030265065.1 Corythoichthys intestinalis | reverse complement strand
AAAAAGTCATTTAAGCCTTTTCACAGTGAGATCTATGCGATATGGCCGAGAAATGTAATTTTGATGTTAACTCCCAAACCGCTGCGCAGAAGTCAACCAAACTTCACCCAATAGTGTATTGTATCACATTCTAGTAGTTACATTTGAAAATTTCGTTCTAGGACATTTGGTTTGAGCGCAATCATTAAACTTAGGTCAAAAAAGCCATTTAAGCCTTTTCACAGTGAGATCTATGCGATATGGCCGAGAAATGTAATTTTGATGTTAACTCCCAAACCGCTGCGCAGAAGTCAACCAAACTTCACCCAATAGTGTATTGTATCACAATCTAGTAGTTACATTTGAAAATTTTGTTCTAGGAAATTTTGTTTGAGCGCAATCATCAAACTTAATTAAAAAAGTCATTTAAGCCTTTTCACAGTGAGATCTATGCGATATGGCCGAGAAATGTAATTTTGATGTTAACTCCCAAACCGCTGCGCAGAAGTCAACCAAACTTCACCCATTAGTGTATTGTATCACAATCTAGTAGTTACATGTGGAAATTTGGTTCTAGGACATTTGATTTGAGCGCAATCCTCAAACTTAGGTCAAAAAAGCCATTTAAGCCTTTTCACAGTGAGATCTATGCGATATGGCCGAGAAATGTAATTTTGATGTTAACTCCCAAACCGCTGCGCAGAAGTCAACCAGACTTCACCCAATAGTGTATTGTATCACATTCTAGTAGTTACATTTGAAAATTTCGTTCTAGGACATTTGGTTTGAGCGCAATCATTAAACTTAGGTCAAAAAAGCCATTTAAGCCTTTTCACAGTGAGATCTATGCGATATGGCCGAGAAATGTAATTTTGATGTTAACTCCCAAACCGCTGCGCAGAAGTCAACCAAACTTCACCCATTAGTGTATTGTATCACAATCTAGTAGTTACATGTAGAAATTTGGGTCTAGGACATTTGATTTGAGCGCAATCCTCAAACTTAGGTCAAAAAAGCCATTTAAGCCTTTTCACAGTGAGATCTATGCGATATGGCCGAGAAATGTAATTTTGATGTTAACTCCCAAACCGCTGCGCAGAAGTCAACCAAACTTCACCCAATAGTGTATTGTATTACAATCTAGTAGTTACATTTGAAAATTTTGTTCTAGGAAATTTTGTTTGAGCGCAGTCATCAAACTTAATTAAAAAAGTCATTTAAGCCTTTTCACAGTGAGGTCTATGCGATATGGCCGAGAAATGTAATTTTGATGTTAACTCCCAAACCGCTGCGCAGAAGTCAACCAAACTTCACCCATTAGTGTATTGTATCACAATCTAGTAGTTACATGTGAAAATTTCGTTCTAGGACATTTGGTTTGAGCGCAATTATTAAACTTAGGTCAAAAAAGCCATTTAAGCCTTTTCACAGTGAGATCTATGCGATATGGCCGAGAAATGTAATTTTGATGTTAACTCCCAAACCGCTGCGCAGAAGTCAACCAAAATTCACCCAATAGTGTATTGTATCACATTCTAGTAGTTACATTTGAAAATTTCGTTCTAGGACATTTGGTTTGAGCGCAATCATTAAACTTAGGTCAAAAAAGCCATTTAAGCCTTTTCACAGTGAGATCTATGCGATATGGCCGAGAAATGTAATTTTGATGTTAACTCCCAAACCGCTGCGCAGAAGTCAACCAAACTTCACCCAATAGTGTATTGTATCACAATCTAGTAGTTACATTTGAAAATTTTGTTCTAGGAAATTTTGTTTGAGCGCAATCATCAAACTTAATTAAAAAAGTCATTTAAGCCTTTTCACAGTGAGATCTATGCGATATGGCCGAGAAATGTAATTTTGATGTTAACTCCCAAACCGCTGCGCAGAAGTCAACCAAACTTCACCCATTAGTGTATTGTATCACAATCTAGTAGTTACATGTGAAAATTTGGTTCTAGGACATTTGATTTGAGCGCAATCCTCAAACTTAGGTCAAAAAAGCCATTTAAGCCTTTTCACAGTGAGATCTATGCGATATGGCCGAGAAATGTAATTTTGATGTTAACTCCCAAACCGCTGCGCAGAAGTCAACCAAACTTCACCCAATAGTGTATTGTATCACATTCTAGTAGTTACATTTGAAAATTTCGTTCTAGGACATTTGGTTTGAGCGCAATTATTAAACTTAGGTCAAAAAAGCCATTTAAGCCTATTCACAGTGAGATCTATGCGATATGGCCGAGAAATGTAATTTTGATGTTAACTCCCAAACCGCTGCGCAGAAGTCAACCAAACTTCACCCAATAGTGTATTGTATCACATTCTAGTAGTTACATTTGAAAATTTCGTTCTAGGACATTTGGTTTGAGCGCAATCATTAAACTTAGGTCAAAAAAGCCATTTAAGCCTTTTCACAGTGAGATCTATGCGATATGGCCGAGAAATGTAATTTTGATGTTAACTCCCAAACCGCTGCGCAGAAGTCAACCAAACTTCACCCAATAGTGTATTATATCACAATCTAGTAGTTACATTTGAAAATTTTGTTCTAGGACATTTTGTTTGAACGCAATCATCAAACTTAATTAAAAAAGTCATTTAAGCCTTTTCACAGTGAGATCTATGCGATATGGCCGAGAAATGTAATTTTGATGTTAACTCCCAAACCGCTGCGCAGAAGTAAACCAAACTTCACCCATTAGTGTATTGTATCACAATCTAGTAGTTACATGTGGAAATTTGGTTCTAGGACATTTGATTTGAGCGCAATCCTCAAACTTAGGTCAAAAAAGCCATTTAAGCCTTTTCACAGTGACATCTATGCGATATGGCCGAGAAATGTAATTTTGATGTTAACTCCCAAACCGCTGCGCAGAAGTCAACTAAACTTCACCCAATAGTGTATTGTATCACATTCTAGTAGTTACATTTAAAAATTTCGTTCTAGGACATTTGGTTTGAGCGCAATCATTAAACTTAATTAAAAAAGTCATTTAAGCCTTTTCACAGTGAGATCTATGCGATATGGCCGAGAAATGTAATTTTGATGTTAACTCCCAAACCGCTGCGCAGAAGTCAACCAAACTTCACCCAATAGTGTATTGTATCACAATCTAGTAGTTACATTTGAAAATTTTGTTCTAGGACATTTTGTTTGAACGCAATCATCAAACTTAATTAAAAAAGTCATTTAAGCCTTTTCACAGTGAGATCTATGCGATATGGCCGAGAAATGTAATTTTGATGTTAACTCCCAAACCGCTGCGCAGAAGTCAACCAAACTTCACCCAATAGTGTATTGTATCACATTCTAGTAGTTACATTTGAAAATTTCGTTCTAGGACATTTGGTTTGAGCGCAATCATTAAACTTAGGTCAAAAAAGCCATTTAAGCCTTTTCACAGTGAGATCTATGCGATATGGCCGAGAAATGTAATTTTGATGTTAACTCCCAAACCGCTGCGCAGAAGTCAACCAAACTTCACCCAATAGTGTATTGTATCACAATCTAGTAGTTACATTTGAAAATTTTGTTCTAGGAAATTTTGTTTGAGCGCAATCATCAAACTTAATTAAAAAAGTCATTTAAGCCTTTTCACAGTGAGATCTATGCGATATGGCCGAGAAATGTAATTTTGATGTTAACTCCCAAACCGCTGCGCAGAAGTCAACCAAACTTCACCCATTAGTGTATTGTATCACAATCTAGTAGTTACATGTGGAAATTTGGTTCTAGGACATTTGATTTGAGCGCAATCCTCAAACTTAGGTCAAAAAAGCCATTTAAGCCTTTTCACAGTGAGATCTATGCGATATGGCCGAGAAATGTAATTTTGATGTTAACTCCCAAACCGCTGCGCAGAAGTCAACCAGACTTCACCCAATAGTGTATTGTATCACATTCTAGTAGTTACATTTGAAAATTTCGTTCTAGGACATTTGGTTTGAGCGCAATCATTAAACTTAGGTCAAAAAAGCCATTTAAGCCTTTTCACAGTGAGATCTATGCGATATGGCCGAGAAATGTAATTTTGATGTTAACTCCCAAACCGCTGCGCAGAAGTCAACCAAACTTCACCCATTAGTGTATTGTATCACAATCTAGTAGTTACATGTAGAAATTTGGTTCTAGGACATTTGATTTGAGCGCAATCCTCAAACTTAGGTCAAAAAAGCCATTTAAGCCTTTTCACAGTGAGATCTATGCGATATGGCCGAGAAATGTAATTTTGATGTTAACTCCCAAACCGCTGCGCAGAAGTCAACCAAACTTCACCCAATAGTGTATTGTATTACAATCTAGTAGTTACATTTGAAAATTTTGTTCTAGGAAATTTTGTTTGAGCGCAATCATCAAACTTAATTAAAAAAGTCATTTAAGCCTTTTCACAGTGAGATCTATGCGATATGGCCGAGAAATGTAATTTTGATGTTAACTCCCAAACCGCTGCGCAGAAGTCAACCAAACTTCACCCATTAGTGTATTGTATCACAATCTAGTAGTTACATGTAAAAATTTGGTTCTAGGACATTTGATTTGAGCGCAATCCTCAAACTTAGGTCAAAAAAGCCATTTAAGCCTTTTCACAGTGAGATCTATGCGATATGGCCGAGAAATGTAATTTTGATGTTAACTCCCAAACCGCTGCGCAGAAGTCAAACAAACTTCACCCAATAGTGTATTGTATCACATTCTAGTAGTTACATTTGAAAATTTCGTTCTAGGACATTTGGTTTGAGCGCAATTATTAAACTTAGGTCAAAAAAGCCATTTAAGCCTTTTCACAGTGAGATCTATGCGATATGGCCGAGAAATGTAATTTTGATGTTAACTCCCAAACCGCTGCGCAGAAGTAAACCAAACTTCACCCATTAGTGTATTGTATCACAATCTAGTAGTTACATGTGGAAATTTGGTTCTAGGACATTTGATTTGAGCGCAATCCTCAAACTTAGGTCAAAAAAGCCATTTAAGCCTTTTCACAGTGAGATCTATGCGATATGGCCGAGAAATGTAATTTTGATGTTAACTCCCAAACCGCTGCGCAGAAGTCAACTAAACTTCACCCAATAGTGTATTGTATCACATTCTAGTAGTTACATTTGAAAATTTCGTTCTAGGACATTTGGTTTGAGCGCAATCATTAAACTTAATTAAAAAAGTCATTTAAGCCTTTTCACAGTGAGATCTATGCGATATGGCCGAGAAATGTAATTTTGATGTTAACACCCAAACCGCTGCGCAGAAGTCAACCAAACTTCACCCAATAGTGTATTGTATCACAATCTAGTAGTTACATTTGAAAATTTTGTTCTAGGACATTTTGTTTGAACGCAATCATCAAACTTAATTAAAAAAGTCATTTAAGCCTTTTCACAGTGAGATCTATGCGATATGGCCGAGAAATGTAATTTTGATGTTAACTCCCAAACCGCTGCGCAGAAGTCAACCAAACTTCACCCAATAGTGTATTGTATCACATTCTAGTAGTTACATTTGAAAATTTTGTTCTAGGAAATTTTGTTTGAGCGCAATCATCAAACTTAATTAAAAAAGTCATTTAAGCCTTTTCACAGTGAGATCTATGCGATATGGCCAAGAAATGTAATTTTGATGTTAACTCCCAAACCGCTGCGCAGAAGTCAACCAAACTTCACCCATTAGTGTATTGTATCACAATCTAGTAGTTACATGTGAAAATTTGGTTCTAGGACATTTGATTTGAGCGCAATCCTCAAACTTAGGTCAAAAAAGCCATTTAAGCCTTTTCACAGTGAGATCTATGCGATATGGCCGAGAAATGTAATTTTGATGTTAACTCCCAAACCGCTGCGCAGAAGTCAACCAAACTTCACCCAATAGTGTATTGTATCACATTCTAGTAGTTACATTTGAAAATTTCGTTCTAGGACATTTGGTTTGAGCGCAATTATTAAACTTAGGTCAAAAAAGCCATTTAAGCCTATTCACAGTGAGATCTATGCGATATGGCCGAGAAATGTAATTTTGATGTTAACTCCCAAACCGCTGCGCAGAAGTCAACCAAACTTCACCCAATAGTGTATTATATCACAATCTAGTAGTTACATTTGAAAATTTTGTTCTAGGACATTTTGTTTGAACGCAATCATCAAACTTAATTAAAAAAGTCATTTAAGCCTTTTCACAGTGAGATCTATGCGATATGGCCGAGAAATGTAATTTTGATGTTAACTCCCAAACCGCTGCGCAGAAGTAAACCAAACTTCACCCATTAGTGTATTGTATCACAATCTAGTAGTTACATGTGGAAATTTGGTTCTAGGACATTTGATTTGAGCGCAATCCTCAAACTTAGGTCAAAAAAGCCATTTAAGCCTTTTCACAGTGACATCTATGCGATATGGCCGAGAAATGTAATTTTGATGTTAACTCCCAAACCGCTGCGCAGAAGTCAACTAAACTTCACCCAATAGTGTATTGTATCACATTCTAGTAGTTACATTTAAAAATTTCGTTCTAGGACATTTGGTTTGAGCGCAATCATTAAACTTAATTAAAAAAGTCATTTAAGCCTTTTCACAGTGAGATCTATGCGATATGGCCGAGAAATGTAATTTTGATGTTAACTCCCAAACCGCTGCGCAGAAGTCAACCAAACTTCACCCAATAGTGTATTGTATCACAATCTAGTAGTTACATTTGAAAATTTTGTTCTAGGACATTTTGTTTGAACGCAATCATCAAACTTAATTAAAAAAGTCATTTAAGCCTTTTCACAGTGAGATCTATGCGATATGGCCGAGAAATGTAATTTTGATGTTAACTCCCAAACCGCTGCGCAGAAGTCAACCAAACTTCACCCAATAGTGTATTGTATCACATTCTAGTAGTTACATTTGAAAATTTCGTTCTAGGACATTTGGTTTGAGCGCAATCATTAAACTTAGGTCAAAAAAGCCATTTAAGCCTTTTCACAGTGAGATCTATGCGATATGGCCGAGAAATGTAATTTTGATGTTAACTCCCAAACCGCTGCGCAGAAGTCAACCAAACTTCACCCAATAGTGTATTGTATCACAATCTAGTAGTTACATTTGAAAATTTTGTTCTAGGAAATTTTGTTTGAGCGCAATCATCAAACTTAATTAAAAAAGTCATTTAAGCCTTTTCACAGTGAGATCTATGCGATATGGCCGAGAAATGTAATTTTGATGTTAACTCCCAAACCGCTGCGCAGAAGTCAACCAAACTTCACCCATTAGTGTATTGTATCACAATCTAGTAGTTACATGTGGAAATTTGGTTCTAGGACATTTGATTTGAGCGCAATCCTCAAACTTAGGTCAAAAAAGCCATTTAAGCCTTTTCACAGTGAGATCTATGCGATATGGCCGAGAAATGTAATTTTGATGTTAACTCCCAAACCGCTGCGCAGAAGTCAACCAGACTTCACCCAATAGTGTATTGTATCACATTCTAGTAGTTACATTTGAAAATTTCGTTCTAGGACATTTGGTTTGAGCGCAATCATTAAACTTAGGTCAAAAAAGCCATTTAAGCCTTTTCACAGTGAGATCTATGCGATATGGCCGAGAAATGTAATTTTGATGTTAACTCCCAAACCGCTGCGCAGAAGTCAACCAAACTTCACCCATTAGTGTATTGTATCACAATCTAGTAGTTACATGTAGAAATTTGGTTCTAGGACATTTGATTTGAGCGCAATCCTCAAACTTAGGTCAAAAAAGCCATTTAAGCCTTTTCACAGTGAGATCTATGCGATATGGCCGAGAAATGTAATTTTGATGTTAACTCCCAAACCGCTGCGCAGAAGTCAACCAAACTTCACCCAATAGTGTATTGTATTACAATCTAGTAGTTACATTTGAAAATTTTGTTCTAGGAAATTTTGTTTGAGCGCAATCATCAAACTTAATTAAAAAAGTCATTTAAGCCTTTTCACAGTGAGATCTATGCGATATGGCCGAGAAATGTAATTTTGATGTTAACTCCCAAACCGCTGCGCAGAAGTCAACCAAACTTCACCCATTAGTGTATTGTATCACAATCTAGTAGTTACATGTAAAAATTTGGTTCTAGGACATTTGATTTGAGCGCAATCCTCAAACTTAGGTCAAAAAAGCCATTTAAGCCTTTTCACAGTGAGATCTATGCGATATGGCCGAGAAATGTAATTTTGATGTTAACTCCCAAACCGCTGCGCAGAAGTAAACCAAACTTCACCCATTAGTGTATTGTATCACAATCTAGTAGTTACATGTGGAAATTTGGTTCTAGGACATTTGATTTGAGCGCAATCCTCAAACTTAGGTCAAAAAAGCCATTTAAGCCTTTTCACAGTGAGATCTATGCGATATGGCCGAGAAATGTAATTTTGATGTTAACTCCCAAACCGCTGCGCAGAAGTCAACTAAACTTCACCCAATAGTGTATTGTATCACATTCTAGTAGTTACATTTGAAAATTTCGTTCTAGGACATTTGGTTTGAGCGCAATCATTAAACTTAATTAAAAAAGTCATTTAAGCCTTTTCACAGTGAGATCTATGCGATATGGCCGAGAAATGTAATTTTGATGTTAACACCCAAACCGCTGCGCAGAAGTCAACCAAACTTCACCCAATAGTGTATTGTATCACAATCTAGTAGTTACATTTGAAAATTTTGTTCTAGGACATTTTGTTTGAACGCAATCATCAAACTTAATTAAAAAAGTCATTTAAGCCTTTTCACAGTGAGATCTATGCGATATGGCCGAGAAATGTAATTTTGATGTTAACTCCCAAACCGCTGCGCAGAAGTCAACCAAACTTCACCCAATAGTGTATTGTATCACATTCTAGTAGTTACATTTGAAAATTTCGTTCTAGGACATTTGGTTTGAGCGCAATCATTAAACTTAGGTCAAAAAAGCCATTTAAGCCTTTTCACAGTGAGATCTATGCGATTTGGCCGAGAAATGTAATTTTGATGTTAACTCCCAAACCGCTGCGCAGAAGTCAACCAAACTTCACCCAATAGTGTATTGTATCACAATCTAGTAGTTACATTTGAAAATTTTGTTCTAGGAAATTTTGTTTGAGCGCAATCATCAAACTTAAATAAAAAAGTCATTTAAGCCTTTTCACAGTGAGATCTATGCGATATGGCCGAGAAATGTAATTTTGATGTTAACTCCCAAACCGCTGCGCAGAAGTAAACCAAACTTCACCCATTAGTGTATTGTATCACAATCTAGTAGTTACATGTAGAAATTTGGTTCTAGGACATTTGATTTGAGCGCAATCCTCAAACTTAGGTCAAAAAAGCCATTTAAGCCTTTTCACAGTGAGATCTATGCGATATGGCCGAGAAATGTAATTTTGATGTTAACTCCCAAACCGCTGCGCAGAAGTCAACCAAACTTCACCCAATAGTGTATTGTATTACAATCTAGTAGTTACATTTGAAAATTTTGTTCTAGGAAATTTTGTTTGAGCGCAATCATCAAACTTAATTAAAAAAGTCATTTAAGCCTTTTCACAGTGAGATCTATGCGATATGGCCGAGAAATGTAATTTTGATGTTAACTCCCAAACCGCTGCGCAGAAGTCAACCAAACTTCACCCATTAGTGTATTGTATCACATTCTAGTAGTTACATGTAAAAACTTGGTTCTAGGACATTTGATTTGAGCGCAATCCTCAAACTTAGGTCAAAAAAGCCATTTAAGCCTTTTCACAGTGAGATCTATGCGATATGGCCGAGAAATGTAATTTTGATGTTAACTCCCAAACCGCTGCGCAGAAGTCAACCAAACTTCACCCAATAGTGTATTGTATCACATTCTAGTAGTTACATTTGAAAATTTCGTTCTAGGACATTTGGTTTGAGCGCAATTATTAAACTTAGGTCAAAAAAGCCATTTAAGCCTTTTCACAGTGAGATCTATGCGATATGGCCGAGAAATGTAATTTTGATGTTAACTCCCAAACCGCTGCGCAGAAGTAAACCAAACTTCACCCATTAGTGTATTGTATCACAATCTAGTAGTTACATGTGGAAATTTGGTTCTAGGACATTTGATTTGAGCGCAATCCTCAAACTTAGGTCAAAAAAGCCATTTAAGCCTTTTCACAGTGAGATCTATGCGATATGGCCGAGAAATGTAATTTTTATGTTAACTCCCAAACCGCTGCGCAGAAGTCAACTAAACTTCACCCAATAGTGTATTGTATCACATTCTAGTAGTTACATTTGAAAATTTCGTTCTAGGACATTTGGTTTGAGCGCAATCATTAAACTTAATTAAAAAAGTCATTTAAGCCTTTTCACAGTGAGATCTATGCGATATGGCCGAGAAATGTAATTTTGATGTTAACACCCAAACCGCTGCGCAGAAGTCAACCAAACTTCACCCAATAGTGTATTGTATCACAATCTAGTAGTTACATTTGAAAATTTTGTTCTAGGACATTTTGTTTGAACGCAATCATCAAACTTAATTAAAAAAGTCATTTAAGCCTTTTCACAGTGAGATCTATGCGATATGGCCGAGAAATGTAATTTTGATGTTAACTCCCAAACCGCTGCGCAGAAGTCAACCAAACTTCACCCAATAGTGTATTGTATCACATTCTAGTAGTTACATTTGAAAATTTTGTTCTAGGAAATTTTGTTTGAGCGCAATCATCAAACTTAATTAAAAAAGTCATTTAAGCCTTTTCACAGTGAGACCTATGCGATATGGCCAAGAAATGTAATTTTGATGTTAACTCCCAAATCGCTGCGCAGAAGTCAACCAAACTTCACCCATTAGTGTATTGTATCACAATCTAGTAGTTACATGTGGAAATTTGGTTCTAGGACATTTGATTTGAGCGCAATACTCAAACTTAGGTCAAAAAAGCCATTTAAGCCTTTTCACAGTGAGATCTACGCGATATGGCCGAGAAATGTAATTTTGATGTTTACTCCCAAACCGCTGCGCAGAAGTCAACCAAACTTCACCCATTAGTGTATTGTATCACAATCTAGTAGTTACATGTGAAAATTTGGTTCTAGGACATTTGATTTGAGCGCAATCCTCAAACTTAGGTCAAAAAAGCCATTTAAGCCTTTTCACAGTGAGATCTATGCGATATGGCCGAGAAATGTAATTTTGATGTTAACTCCCAAACCGCTGCGCAGAAGTCAACCAAACTTCACCCAATAGTGTATTGTATCACATTCTAGTAGTTACATTTGAAAATTTTGTTCTAGGAAATTTTGTTTGAGCGCAATCATCAAACTTAATTAAAAAAGTCATTTAAGCCTTTTCACAGTGAGATCTATGCGATATGGCCGAGAAATGTAATTTTGATGTTAACTCCCAAACCGCTGCGCAGAAGTCAACCAAACTTCACCCATTAGTGTATTGTATCACAATCTAGTAGTTACATGTGGAAATTTGGTTCTAGGACATTTGATTTGAGCGCAATCCTCAAACTTAGGTCAAAAAAGCCATTTAAGCCTTTTCACAGTGAGATCTATGCGATATGGCCGAGAAATGTAATTTTGATGTTAACTCCCAAACCGCTGCGCAGAAGTCAACCAAACTTCACCCAATAGTGTATTGTATCACATTCTAGTAGTTACATTTGAAAATTTCGTTCTAGGACATTTGGTTTGAGCGCAATTATTAAACTTAGGTCAAAAAAGCCATTTAAGCCTTTTCACAGTGAGATCTATTCGATATGGCCGAGAAATGTAATTTTGATGTTAACTCCCAAACCGCTGCGCAGAAGTAAACCAAACTTCACCCATTAGTGTATTGTATCACAATCTAGTAGTTACATGTGGAAATTTGGTTCTAGGACATTTGATTTGAGCGCAATCCTCAAACTTAGGTCAAAAAAGCCATTTAAGCCTTTTCACAGTGAGATCTATGCGATATGGCCGAGAAATGTAATTTTGATGTTAACTCCCAAACCGCTGCGCAGAAGTCAACCAAACTTCACCCAATAGTGTATTGTATCACATTCTAGTAGTTACATTTGAAAATTTTGTTCTAGGACATTTTGTTTGAACGCAATCATCAAACTTAATTAAAAAAGTCATTTAAGCCTTTTCACAGTGAGATCTATGCGATATGGCCGAGAAATGTAATTTTGATGTTAACTCCCAAACCGCTGCGCAGAAGTCAACCAAACTTCACCCAATAGTGTATTGTATCACATTCTAGTAGTTACATTTGAAAATTTCGTTCTAGGACATTTGGTTTGAGCGCAATCATTAAACTTAGGTCAAAAAAGCCATTTAAGCCTTTTCACAGTGAGATCTATGCGATATGGCCGAGAAATGTAATTTTGATGTTAACTCCCAAACCGCTGCGCAGAAGTCAACCAAACTTCACCCAATAGTGTATTGTATCACATTCTAGTAGTTACATTTGAAAATTTCGTTCTAGGACATTTGGTTTGAGCGCAATTATTAAACTTAGGTCAAAAAAGCCATTTAAGCCTTTTCACAGTGAGATCTATTCGATATGGCCGAGAAATGTAATTTTGATGTTAACTCCCAAACCGCTGCGCAGAAGTAAACCAAACTTCACCCATTAGTGTATTGTATCACAATCTAGTAGTTACATGTGGAAATTTGGTTCTAGGACATTTGATTTGAGCGCAATCCTCAAACTTAGGTCAAAAAAGCCATTTAAGCCTTTTCACAGTGAGATCTATGCGATATGGCCGAGAAATGTAATTTTGATGTTAACTCCCAAACCGCTGCGCAGAAGTCAACCAAACTTCACCCAATAGTGTATTGTATCACATTCTAGTAGTTACATTTGAAAATTTTGTTCTAGGACATTTTGTTTGAACGCAATCATCAAACTTAATTAAAAAAGTCATTTAAGCCTTTTCACAGTGAGATCTATGCGATATGGCCGAGAAATGTAATTTTGATGTTAACTCCCAAACCGCTGCGCAGAAGTCAACCAAACTTCACCCAATAGTGTATTGTATCACATTCTAGTAGTTACATTTGAAAATTTCGTTCTAGGACATTTGGTTTGAGCGCAATCATTAAACTTAGGTCAAAAAAGCCATTTAAGCCTTTTCACAGTGAGATCTATGCGATATGGCCGAGAAATGTAATTTTGATGTTAACTCCCAAACCGCTGCGCAGAAGTAAACCAAACTTTACCCATTAGTGTATTGTATCACAATCTAGTAGTTACATTTGAAAATTTTGTTCTAGGACATTTTGTTTGAACGCAAACATCAAACTTAATTAAAAAAAGTCATTTAAGCCTTTTCACAGTGAGATCTATGCGATATGGCCGAGAAATGTAATTTTGATGTTAACTCCCAAACCGCTGCGCAGAAGTCAACCAAACTTCACCCATTAGTGTATTGTATCACAATCTAGTAGTTACATGTGGAAATTTGGTTATAGGATATTTGATTTGAGCGCAATCCTCAAACTTAGGTCAAAAAAGCCATTTAAGCCTTTTCACAGTGAGATCTATGCGATATGGCCGAGAAATGTAATTTTGATGTTTACTCCCAAACCGCTGCGCAGAAGTCAACAAAACTTCACCCAATAGTGTATTTTATCACAATCTAGTAGTTACATTTGGAAATTTAGTTCTAGGACATTTTATTTGAGCGCAATCTTCAAACTTAATTAAAAAAAGTCATTTAAGCCTTTTCACAGTGAGATCTATGCGATATGGCCGAGAAATGTAATTTTGATGTTCACTCCCAAACCGCTGCGCAGAAGTCAACCAAACTTCAACCATTAGTGTATTGTATCACAATCTAGTAGTTACATGTGGAAATTTGGTTCTAGGACATTTGATTTGAGCGCAATCCTCAAACTTAGGTCAAAAAAGCCATTTAAGCCTTTTCACAGTGAGATCTATGCGATATGGCCGAGAAATGTAATTTTGATGTTAACTCCCAAACCGCTGCGCAGAAGTCAACCAAACTTCACCCAATAGTGTATTGTATCACAATCTAGTAGTTACATTTGAAAATTTCGTTCTAGGACATTTGGTTTGAGCGCAATCATTAAACTTAGGTCAAAAAAGCCATTTAAGCCTTTTCACAGTGAGATCTATGCGATATGGCCGAGAAATGTAATTTTGATGTTCACTCCCAAACCGCTGCGCAGAAGTCAACCAAACTTCAACCATTAGTGTATTGTATCACAATCTAGTAGTTACATGTGGAAATTTGGTTCTAGGACATTTGATTTGAGCGCAATCCTCAAACTTAGGTCAAAAAAGCCATTTAAGCCTTTTCACAGTGAGATCTATGCGATATGGCCGAGAAATGTAATTTTGATGTTAACTCCCAAACCGCTGCGCAGAAGTCAACCAAACTTCACCCAATAGTGTATTGTATCACAATCTAGTAGTTACATTTGAAAATTTCGTTCTAGGACATTTGGTTTGAGCGCAATCATTAAACTTAGGTCAAAAAAGCCATTTAAGCCTTTTCACAGTGAGATCTATGCGATATGGCCGAGAAATGTAATTTTGATGTTAACTCCCAAACCGCTGCGCAGAAGTCAACCAAACTTCACCCAATAGTGTATTGTATCACAATCTAGTAGTTACATTTGAAAATTTTGTTCTAGGAAATTTTGTTTGAGCGCAATCATCAAACTTAATTAAAAAAGTCATTTAAGCCTTTTCACAGTGAGGTCTATGCGATATGGCCGAGAAATGTAATTTTGATGTTAACTCCCAAACCGCTGCGCAGAAGTCAACCAAACTTCAGCCAATAGTGTATTGTATCACATTCTAGTAGTTACATTTGAAAATTTCGTTCTAGGACATTTGGTTTGAGCGCAATCATTAAACTTAGGTCAAAAAAGCCATTTAAGCCTTTTCACAGTGAGATCTATGCGATATGGCCGAGAAATGTAATTTTGATGTTAACTCCCAAACCGCTGCGCAGAAGTCAACCAAACTTCACCCATTAGTGTATTGTATCACAATCTAGTAGATACATGTGGAAATTTGGTTCTAGGACATTTGATTTGAGCGCAATCCTCAAACTTAGGTCAAAAAAGCCATTTAAGCCTTTTCACAGTGAGATCTATGCGATATGGCCGAGAAATGTAATTTTTATGTTAACTCCCAAACCGCTGCGCAGAAGTCAACTAAACTTCACCCAATAGTGTATTGTATCACATTCTAGTAGTTACATTTGAAAATTTCGTTCTAGGACATTTGGTTTGAGCGCAATCATTAAACTTAATTAAAAAAGTCATTTAAGCCTTTTCACAGTGAGATCTATGCGATATGGCCGAGAAATGTAATTTTGATGTTAACACCCAAACCGCTGCGCAGAAGTCAACCAAACTTCACCCAATAGTGTATTGTATCACAATCTAGTAGTTACATTTGAAAATTTTGTTCTAGGACATTTTGTTTGAACGCAATCATCAAACTTAATTAAAAAAGTCATTTAAGCCTTTTCACAGTGAGATCTATGCGATATGGCCGAGAAATGTAATTTTGATGTTAACTCCCAAACCGCTGCGCAGAAGTCAACCAAACTTCACCCAATAGTGTATTGTATCACATTCTAGTAGTTACATTTGAAAATTTTGTTCTAGGAAATTTTGTTTGAGCGCAATCATCAAACTTAATTAAAAAAGTCATTTAAGCCTTTTCACAGTGAGATCTATGCGATATGGCCAAGAAATGTAATTTTGATGTTAACTCCCAAATCGCTGCGCAGAAGTCAACCAAACTTCACCCATTAGTGTATTGTATCACAATCTAGTAGTTACATGTGGAAATTTGGTTCTAGGACATTTGATTTGAGCGCAATACTCAAACTTAGGTCAAAAAAGCCATTTAAGCCTTTTCACAGTGAGATCTACGCGATATGGCCGAGAAATGTAATTTTGATGTTTACTCCCAAACCGCTGCGCAGAAGTCAACCAAACTTCACCCATTAGTGTATTGTATCACAATCTAGTAGTTACATGTGAAAATTTGGTTCTAGGACATTTGATTTGAGCGCAATCCTCAAACTTAGGTCAAAAAAGCCATTTAAGCCTTTTCACAGTGAGATCTATGCGATATGGCCGAGAAATGTAATTTTGATGTTAACTCCCAAACCGCTGCGCAGAAGTCAACCAAACTTCACCCAATAGTGTATTGTATCACATTCTAGTAGTTACATTTGAAAATTTTGTTCTAGGAAATTTTGTTTGAGCGCAATCATCAAACTTAATTAAAAAAGTCATTTAAGCCTTTTCACAGTGAGATCTATGCGATATGGCCGAGAAATGTAATTTTGATGTTAACTCCCAAACCGCTGCGCAGAAGTCAACCAAAC
The DNA here is from genome assembly GCF_030265065.1 of Corythoichthys intestinalis. NCBI lineage: Eukaryota > Metazoa > Chordata > Actinopteri > Syngnathiformes > Syngnathidae > Corythoichthys > Corythoichthys intestinalis. The sequence goes on along the minus strand of NW_026651595.1, from coordinate 3,629,434 downwards.
TTCACCCATTAGTGTATTGTATCACAATCTAGTAGTTACATGTGGAAATTTGGTTCTAGGACATTTGATTTGAGCGCAATCCTCAAACTTAGGTCAAAAAAGCCATTTAAGCCTTTTCACAGTGAGATCTATGCGATATGGCCGAGAAATGTAATTTTGATGTTAACTCCCAAACCGCTGCGCAGAAGTCAACCAAACTTCACCCAATAGTGTATTGTATCACATTCTAGTAGTTACATTTGAAAATTTCGTTCTAGGACATTTGGTTTGAGCGCAATTATTAAACTTAGGTCAAAAAAGCCATTTAAGCCTTTTCACAGTGAGATCTATTCGATATGGCCGAGAAATGTAATTTTGATGTTAACTCCCAAACCGCTGCGCAGAAGTAAACCAAACTTCACCCATTAGTGTATTGTATCACAATCTAGTAGTTACATGTGGAAATTTGGTTCTAGGACATTTGATTTGAGCGCAATCCTCAAACTTAGGTCAAAAAAGCCATTTAAGCCTTTTCACAGTGAGATCTATGCGATATGGCCGAGAAATGTAATTTTGATGTTAACTCCCAAACCGCTGCGCAGAAGTCAACCAAACTTCACCCAATAGTGTATTGTATCACATTCTAGTAGTTACATTTGAAAATTTTGTTCTAGGACATTTTGTTTGAACGCAATCATCAAACTTAATTAAAAAAGTCATTTAAGCCTTTTCACAGTGAGATCTATGCGATATGGCCGAGAAATGTAATTTTGATGTTAACTCCCAAACCGCTGCGCAGAAGTCAACCAAACTTCACCCAATAGTGTATTGTATCACATTCTAGTAGTTACATTTGAAAATTTCGTTCTAGGACATTTGGTTTGAGCGCAATCATTAAACTTAGGTCAAAAAAGCCATTTAAGCCTTTTCACAGTGAGATCTATGCGATATGGCCGAGAAATGTAATTTTGATGTTAACTCCCAAACCGCTGCGCAGAAGTAAACCAAACTTTACCCATTAGTGTATTGTATCACAATCTAGTAGTTACATTTGAAAATTTTGTTCTAGGACATTTTGTTTGAACGCAAACATCAAACTTAATTAAAAAAAGTCATTTAAGCCTTTTCACAGTGAGATCTATGCGATATGGCCGAGAAATGTAATTTTGATGTTAACTCCCAAACCGCTGCGCAGAAGTCAACCAAACTTCACCCATTAGTGTATTGTATCACAATCTAGTAGTTACATGTGGAAATTTGGTTATAGGATATTTGATTTGAGCGCAATCCTCAAACTTAGGTCAAAAAAGCCATTTAAGCCTTTTCACAGTGAGATCTATGCGATATGGCCGAGAAATGTAATTTTGATGTTTACTCCCAAACCGCTGCGCAGAAGTCAACCAAACTTCACCCAATAGTGTATTTTATCACAATCTAGTAGTTACATTTGGAAATTTAGTTCTAGGACATTTTATTTGAGCGCAATCTTCAAACTTAATTAAAAAAAGTCATTTAAGCCTTTTCACAGTGAGATCTATGCGATATGGCCGAGAAATGTAATTTTGATGTTCACTCCCAAACCGCTGCGCAGAAGTCAACCAAACTTCAACCATTAGTGTATTGTATCACAATCTAGTAGTTACATGTGGAAATTTGGTTCTAGGACATTTGATTTGAGCGCAATCCTCAAACTTAGGTCAAAAAAGCCATTTAAGCCTTTTCACAGTGAGATCTATGCGATATGGCCGAGAAATGTAATTTTGATGTTAACTCCCAAACCGCTGCGCAGAAGTCAACCAAACTTCACCCAATAGTGTATTGTATCACAATCTAGTAGTTACATTTGAAAATTTCGTTCTAGGACATTTGGTTTGAGCGCAATCATTAAACTTAGGTCAAAAAAGCCATTTAAGCCTTTTCACAGTGAGATCTATGCGATATGGCCGAGAAATGTAATTTTGATGTTCACTCCCAAACCGCTGCGCAGAAGTCAACCAAACTTCAACCATTAGTGTATTGTATCACAATCTAGTAGTTACATGTGGAAATTTGGTTCTAGGACATTTGATTTGAGCGCAATCCTCAAACTTAGGTCAAAAAAGCCATTTAAGCCTTTTCACAGTGAGATCTATGCGATATGGCCGAGAAATGTAATTTTGATGTTAACTCCCAAACCGCTGCGCAGAAGTCAACCAAACTTCACCCAATAGTGTATTGTATCACAATCTAGTAGTTACATTTGAAAATTTCGTTCTAGGACATTTGGTTTGAGCGCAATCATTAAACTTAGGTCAAAAAAGCCATTTAAGCCTTTTCACAGTGAGATCTATGCGATATGGCCGAGAAATGTAATTTTGATGTTAACTCCCAAACCGCTGCGCAGAAGTCAACCAAACTTCACCCAATAGTGTATTGTATCACAATCTAGTAGTTACATTTGAAAATTTTGTTCTAGGAAATTTTGTTTGAGCGCAATCATCAAACTTAATTAAAAAAGTCATTTAAGCCTTTTCACAGTGAGGTCTATGCGATATGGCCGAGAAATGTAATTTTGATGTTAACTCCCAAACCGCTGCGCAGAAGTCAACCAAACTTCAGCCAATAGTGTATTGTATCACATTCTAGTAGTTACATTTGAAAATTTCGTTCTAGGACATTTGGTTTGAGCGCAATCATTAAACTTAGGTCAAAAAAGCCATTTAAGCCTTTTCACAGTGAGATCTATGCGATATGGCCGAGAAATGTAATTTTGATGTTAACTCCCAAACCGCTGCGCAGAAGTCAACCAAACTTCACCCATTAGTGTATTGTATCACAATCTAGTAGTTACATGTGGAAATTTGGTTATTGGACATTTGATTTGAGCGCAATCCTCAAACTTAGGTCAAAAAAGCCATTTAAGCCTTTTCACAGTGAGATCTATGCGATATGGCCGAGAAATGTAATTTTGATGTTAACTCCCAAACCGCTGCGCAGAAGTCAACCAAACTTCACCCATTAGTGTATTGTATCACAATCTAGTAGTTACATGTGGAAATTTGGTTCTAGGACATTTGATTTGAGCGCAATCCTCAAACTTAGGTCAAAAAAGCCATTTAAGCCTTTTCACAGTGAGATCTATGCGATATGGCCGAGAAATGTAATTTTGATGTTAACTCCCAAACCGCTGCGCAGAAGTCAACCAAACTTCACCCAATAGTGTATTGTATCACATTCTAGTAGTTACATTTGAAAATTTCGTTCTAGGACATTTGGTTTGAGCGCAATCATTAAACTTAGGTCAAAAAAGCCATTTAAGCCTTTTCACAGTGAGATCTATGCGATATGGCCGAGAAATGTAATTTTGATGTTGACTCCCAAACCGCTGCGCAGAAGTCAACCAAACTTCACCCAATAGTGTATTGTATCACAATCTAGTAGTTACATTTGAAAATTTTGTTCTAGGAAATTTTGTTTGAGCGCAATCATCAAACTTAATTAAAAAAGTCATTTAAGCCTTTTCACAGTGAGATCTATGCGATATGGCCGAGAAATGTAATTTTGATGTTAACTCCCAAACCGCTGCGCAGAAGTCAACCAAACTTCACCCATTAGTGTATTGTATCACAATCTAGTAGATACATTTGAAAATTTCGTTCTAGGACATTTGATTTGAGCGCAATCTTTAAACTTAGGTCAAAAAAGCCATTTAAGCCTTTTCACAGTGAGATCTATGCGATATGGCCGAGAAATGTAATTTTGATGTTAACTCCCAAACCGCTGCGCAGAAGTCAACCAAACTTCACCCAATAGTGTATTGTATCACATTCTAGTAGTTACATTTGAAAATTTCGTTCTAGGACATTTGGTTTGAGCGCAATCATTAAACTTAGGTCAAAAAAGCCATTTAAGCCTTTTCACAGTGAGATCTATGCGATATGGCCGAGAAATGTAATTTTGATGTTAACTCCCAAACCGCTGCGCAGAAGTCAACCAAACTTCACCCAATAGTGTATTGTATCACAATCTAGTAGTTACATTTGAAAATTTTGTTCTAGGAAATTTTGTTTGAGCGCAATCATCAAACTTAATTAAAAAAGTCATTTAAGCCTTTTCACAGTGAGATCTATGCGATATGGCCGAGAAATGTAATTTTGATGTTAACTCCCAAACCGCTGCGCAGAAGTCAACCAAACTTCACCCATTAGTGTATTGTATCACAATCTAGTAGTTACATGTGGAAATTTGGTTCTAGGACATTTGATTTGAGCGCAATCCTCAAACTTAGGTCAAAAAAGCCATTTAAGCCTTTTCACAGTGAGATCTATGCGATATGGCCGAGAAATGTAATTTTGATGTTAACTCCCAAACCGCTGCGCAGAAGTCAACCAGACTTCACCCAATAGTGTATTGTATCACATTCTAGTAGTTACATTTGAAAATTTCGTTCTAGGACATTTGGTTTGAGCGCAATCATTAAACTTAGGTCAAAAAAGCCATTTAAGCCTTTTCACAGTGAGATCTATGCGATATGGCCGAGAAATGTAATTTTGATGTTAACTCCCAAACCGCTGCGCAGAAGTAAACCAAACTTCACCCATTAGTGTATTGTATCACAATCTAGTAGTTACATGTAGAAATTTGGTTCTAGGACATTGGATTTGAGCGCAATCCTCAAACTTAGGTCAAAAAAGCCATTTAAGCCTTTTCACAGTGAGATCTATGCGATATGGCCGAGAAATGTAATTTTGATGTTAACTCCCAAACCGCTGCGCAGAAGTCAACCAAACTTCACCCAATAGTGTATTGTATTACAATCTAGTAGTTACATTTGAAAATTTTGTTCTAGGAAATTTTGTTTGAGCGCAATCATCAAACTTAATTAAAAAAGTCATTTAAGCCTTTTCACAGTGAGATCTATGCGATATGGCCGAGAAATGTAATTTTGATGTTAACTCCCAAACTGCTGCGCAGAAGTCAACTAAACTTCACCCAATAGTGTATTGTATCACATTCTAGTAGTTACATTTGAAAATTTCGTTCTAGGACATTTGGTTTGAGCGCAATCATTAAACTTAATTAAAAAAGTCATTTAAGCCTTTTCACAGTGAGATCTATGCGATATGGCCGAGAAATGTAATTTTGATGTTAACACCCAAACCGCTGCGCAGAAGTCAACCAAACTTCACCCAATAGTGTATTGTATCACAATCTAGTAGTTACATTTGAAAATTTTGTTCTAGGACATTTTGTTTGAACGCAATCATCAAACTTAATTAAAAAAGTCATTTAAGCCTTTTCACAGTGAGATCTATGCGATATGGCCGAGAAATGTAATTTTGATGTTAACTCCCAAACCGCTGCGCAGAAGTCAACCAAACTTCACCCAATAGTGTATTGTATCACATTCTAGTAGTTACATTTGAAAATTTTGTTCTAGGAAATTTTGTTTGAGCGCAATCATCAAACTTAAATAAAAAAGTCATTTAAGCCTTTTCACAGTGAGATCTATGCGATATGGCCAAGAAATGTAATTTTGATGTTAACTCCCAAACCGCTGCGCAGAAGTCAACCAAACTTCACCCAATGGTGTATTGTATCACATTCTAGTAGTTACATTTGAAAATTTCGTTCTAGGACATTTGGTTTGAGCGCAATCATTAAACTTAGGTCAAAAAAGCCATTTAAGCCTTTTCACAGTGAGATCTATGCGATATGGCCGAGAAATGTAATTTTGATGTTAACTCCCAAACCGCTGCGCAGAAGTCAACCAGACTTCACCCATTAGTGTATTGTATCACAATCTAGTAGTTACATGTGGAAATTTGGTTCTAGGACATTTGATTTGAGCGCAATCCTCAAACTTAGGTCAAAAAAGCCATTTAAGCCTTTTCACAGTGAGATCTATGCGATATGGCCGAGAAATGTAATTTTGATGTTAACTCCCAAACCGCTGCGCAGAAGTCAACCAAACTTCACCCATTAGTGTATTGTATCACAATCTAGTAGTTACATGTGGAAATTTGGTTCTAGGACATTTGATTTGAGCGCAATCCTCAAACTTAGGTCAAAAAAGCCATTTAAGCCTTTTCACAGTGAGATCTATGCGATATGGCCGAGAAATGTAATTTTGATGTTAACTCCCAAACCGCTGCGCAGAAGTCAACCAGACTTCACCCAATAGTGTATTGTATCACATTCTAGTAGTTACATTTGAAAATTTCGTTCTAGGACATTTGGTTTGAGCGCAATCATTAAACTTAGGTCAAAAAAGCCATTTAAGCCTTTTCACAGTGAGATCTATGCGATATGGCCGAGAAATGTAATTTTGATGTTAACTCCCAAACCGCTGCGCAGAAGTAAACCAAACTTCACCCATTAGTGTATTGTATCACAATCTAGTAGTTACATGTAGAAATTTGGTTCTAGGACATTGGATTTGAGCGCAATCCTCAAACTTAGGTCAAAAAAGCCATTTAAGCCTTTTCACAGTGAGATCTATGCGATATGGCCGAGAAATGTAATTTTGATGTTAACTCCCAAACCGCTGCGCAGAAGTCAACCAAACTTCACCCAATAGTGTATTGTATTACAATCTAGTAGTTACATTTGAAAATTTTGTTCTAGGAAATTTTGTTTGAGCGCAATCATCAAACTTAATTAAAAAAGTCATTTAAGCCTTTTCACAGTGAGATCTATGCGATATGGCCGAGAAATGTAATTTTGATGTTAACTCCCAAACTGCTGCGCAGAAGTCAACTAAACTTCACCCAATAGTGTATTGTATCACATTCTAGTAGTTACATTTGAAAATTTCGTTCTAGGACATTTGGTTTGAGCGCAATCATTAAACTTAATTAAAAAAGTCATTTAAGCCTTTTCACAGTGAGATCTATGCGATATGGCCGAGAAATGTAATTTTGATGTTAACACCCAAACCGCTGCGCAGAAGTCAACCAAACTTCACCCAATAGTGTATTGTATCACAATCTAGTAGTTACATTTGAAAATTTTGTTCTAGGACATTTTGTTTGAACGCAATCATCAAACTTAATTAAAAAAGTCATTTAAGCCTTTTCACAGTGAGATCTATGCGATATGGCCGAGAAATGTAATTTTGATGTTAACTCCCAAACCGCTGCGCAGAAGTCAACCAAACTTCACCCAATAGTGTATTGTATCACATTCTAGTAGTTACATTTGAAAATTTTGTTCTAGGAAATTTTGTTTGAGCGCAATCATCAAACTTAAATAAAAAAGTCATTTAAGCCTTTTCACAGTGAGATCTATGCGATATGGCCAAGAAATGTAATTTTGATGTTAACTCCCAAACCGCTGCGCAGAAGTCAACCAAACTTCACCCAATGGTGTATTGTATCACATTCTAGTAGTTACATTTGAAAATTTCGTTCTAGGACATTTGGTTTGAGCGCAATCATTAAACTTAGGTCAAAAAAGCCATTTAAGCCTTTTCACAGTGAGATCTATGCGATATGGCCGAGAAATGTAATTTTGATGTTAACTCCCAAACCGCTGCGCAGAAGTCAACCAAACTTCACCCAATAGTGTATTGTATCACAATCTAGTAGTTACATGTGGAAATTTGGTTCTAGGACATTTGATTTGAGCGCAATCCTCAAACTTAGGTCAAAAAAGCCATTTAAGCCTTTTCACAGTGAGATCTATGCGATATGGCCGAGAAATGTAATTTTGATGTTAACTCCCAAACCGCTGCGCAGAAGTCAACCAAACTTCACCCATTAGTGTATTGTATCACATTCTAGTAGTTACATTTGAAAATTTCGTTCTAGGACATTTGGTTTGAGCGCAATTATTAAACTTAGGTCAAAAAAGCCATTTAAGCCTTTTCACAGTGAGATCTATGCGATATGGCCGAGAAATGTAATTTTGATGTTAACTCCCAAACCGCTGCGCAGAAGTCAACCAAAATTCACCCAATAGTGTATTGTATCACATTCTAGTAGTTACATTTGAAAATTTCGTTCTAGGACATTTGGTTTGAGCGCAATCATTAAACTTAGGTCAAAAAAGCCATTTAAGCCTTTTCACAGTGAGATCTATGCGATATGGCCGAGAAATGTAATTTTGATGTTAACTCCCAAACCGCTGCGCAGAAGTCAACCAAACTTCACCCAATAGTGTATTGTATCACAATCTAGTAGTTACATTTGAAAATTTTGTTCTAGGAAATTTTGTTTGAGCGCAATCATCAAACTTAATTAAAAAAGTCATTTAAGCCTTTTCACAGTGAGATCTATGCGATATGGCCGAGAAATGTAATTTTGATGTTAACTCCCAAACCGCTGCGCAGAAGTCAACCAAACTTCACCCATTAGTGTATTGTATCACAATCTATTAGTTACATGTGAAAATTTGGTTCTAGGACATTTGATTTGAGCGCAATCCTCAAACTTAGGTCAAAAAAGCCATTAAAGCCTTTTCACAGTGAGATCTATGCGATATGGCCGAGAAATGTAATTTTGATGTTAACTCCCAAACCGCTGCGCAGAAGTCAACCAAACTTCACCCAATAGTGTATTGTATCACATTCTAGTAGTTACATTTGAAAATTTCGTTCTAGGACATTTGGTTTGAGCGCAATTATTAAACTTAGGTCAAAAAAGCCATTTAAGCCTATTCACAGTGAGATCTATGCGATATGGCCGAGAAATGTAATTTTGATGTTAACTCCCAAACCGCTGCGCAGAAGTCAACCAAACTTCACCCAATAGTGTATTGTATCACATTCTAGTAGTTACATTTGAAAATTTCGTTCTAGGACATTTGGTTTGAGCGCAATCATCAAACTTAATTAAAACAGTCATTTAAGCCTTTTCACAGTGAGATCTATGCGATATGGCCGAGAAATGTAATTTTGATGTTAACTCCCAAACCGCTGCGCAGAAGTAAACCAAACTTCACCCATTAGTGTATTGTATCACAATCTAGTAGTTACATGTGGAAATTTGGTTCTAGGACATTTGATTTGAGCGCAATCCTCAAACTTAGGTCAAAAAAGCCATTTAAGCCTTTTCACAGTGAGATCTATGCGATATGGCCGAGAAATGTAATTTTGATGTTAACTCCCAAACCGCTGCGCAGAAGTCAACTAAACTTCACCCAATAGTGTATTGTATCACATTCTAGTAGTTACATTTGAAAATTTCGTTCTAGGACATTTGGTTTGAGCGCAATCATTAAACTTAATTAAAAAAGTCATTTAAGCCTTTTCACAGTGAGATCTATGCGATATGGCCGAGAAATGTAATTTTGATGTTAACTCCCAAACCGCTGCGCAGAAGTCAACCAAACTTCACCCAATAGTGTATTGTATCACAATCTAGTAGTTACATTTGAAAATTTTGTTCTAGGACATTTTGTTTGAACGCAATCATCAAACTTAATTAAAAAAGTCATTTAAGCCTTTTCACAGTGAGATCTATGCGATATGGCCGAGAAATGTAATTTTGATGTTAACTCCCAAACCGCTGCGCAGAAGTCAACCAAACTTCACCCAATAGTGTATTGTATCACATTCTAGTAGTTACATTTGAAAATTTCGTTCTAGGACATTTGGTTTGAGCGCAATCATTAAACTTAGGTCAAAAAAGCCATTTAAGCCTTTTCACAGTGAGATCTATGCGATATGGCCGAGAAATGTAATTTTGATGTTAACTCCCAAACCGCTGCGCAGAAGTCAACCAAACTTCACCCAATAGTGTATTGTATCACAATCTAGTAGTTACATTTGAAAATTTTGTTCTAGGAAATTTTGTTTGAGCGCAATCATCAAACTTAATTAAAAAAGTCATTTAAGCCTTTTCACAGTGAGATCTATGCGATATGGCCGAGAAATGTAATTTTGATGTTAACTCCCAAACCGCTGCGCAGAAGTAAACCAAACTTCACCCATTAGTGTATTGTATCACAATCTAGTAGTTACATGTAGAAATTTGGTTCTAGGACATTTGATTTGAGCGCAATCCTCAAACTTAGGTCAAAAAAGCCATTTAAGCCTTTTCACAGTGAGATCTATGCGATATGGCCGAGAAATGTAATTTTGATGTTAACTCCCAAACCGCTGCGCAGAAGTCAACCAAACTTCACCCAATAGTGTATTGTATTACAATCTAGTAGTTACATTTGAAAATTTTGTTCTAGGAAATTTTGTTTGAGCGCAATCATCAAACTTAATTAAAAAAGTCATTTAAGCCTTTTCACAGTGAGATCTATGCGATATGGCCGAGAAATGTAATTTTGATGTTAACTCCCAAACCGCTGCGCAGAAGTCAACCAAACTTCACCCATTAGTGTATTGTATCACAATCTAGTAGTTACATGTGAAAATTTCGTTCTAGGACATTTGATTTGAGCGCAATTATTAAACTTAGGTCAAAAAAGCCATTTAAGCCTTTTCACAGTGAGATCTATGCGATATGGCCGAGAAATGTAATTTTGATGTTAACTCCCAAACCGCTGCGCAGAAGTCAACCAAACTTCACCCATTAGTGTATTGTATCACATTCTAGTAGTTACATTTGAAAATTTCGTTCTAGGACATTTGGTTTGAGCGCAATTATTAAACTTAGGTCAAAAAAGCCATTTAAGCCTTTTCACAGTGAGATCTATGCGATATGGCCGAGAAATGTAATTTTGATGTTAACTCCCAAACCGCTGCGCAGAAGTCAACCAAACTTCACCCATTAGTGTATTGTATCACAATCTAGTAGTTACATGTGGAAATTTGGTTCTAGGACATTTGGTTTGAGCGCAATCATTAAACTTAGGTCAAAAAAGCCATTTAAGCCTTTTCACAGTGAGATCTATGCGATATGGCCGAGAAATGTAATTTTGAGGTTAACTCCCAAACCGCTGCGCAGAAGTCAACCAAACTTCACCCATTAGTGTATTGTATCACAATCTAGTAGTTACATGTGGAAATTTGGTTCTAGGACATTTGATTTGAGCGCAATCCTCAAACTTAGGTCAAAAAAGCCATTTAAGCCTTTTCACAGTGAGATCTATGCGATATGGCCGAGAAATGTAATTTTGATGTTAACTCCCAAACCGCTGCGCAGAAGTCAACCAAACTTCACCCAATAGTGTATTGTATTACAATCTAGTAGTTACATTTGAAAATTTTGTTCTAGGAAATTTTGTTTGAGCGCAATCATCAAACTTAATTAAAAAAGTCATTTAAGCCTTTTCACAGTGAGATCTATGCGATATGGCCGAGAAATGTAATTTTGATGTTAACTCCCAAACCGCTGCGCAGAAGTCAACCAAACTTCACCCATTAGTGTATTGTATCACAATCTAGTAGTTACATGTGAAAATTTGGTTCTAGGACATTTGATTTGAGCGCAATCCTCAAACTTAGGTCAAAAAAGCCATTTAAGCCTTTTCACAGTGAGATCTATGCGATATGGCCGAGAAATGTAATTTTGATGTTAACTCCCAAACCGCTGCGCAGAAGTCAACCAAACTTCACCCAATAGTGTATTGTATCACAATCTAGTAGTTACATGTGAAAATTTCGTTCTAGGACATTTGGTTTGAGCGCAATTATTAAACTTAGGTCAAAAAAGCCATTTAAGCCTTTTCACAGTGAGATCTAAGCGATATGGCCGAGAAATGTAATTTTGATGTTAACTCCCAAACCGCTGCGCAGAAGTAAACCAAACTTCACCCATTAGTGTATTGTATCACAATCTAGTAGTTACATGTGGAAATTTGGTTCTAGGACATTTGATTTGAGCGCAATCCTCAAACTTAGGTCAAAAAAGCCATTTAAGCCTTTTCACAGTGAGATCTATGCGATATGGCCGAGAAATGTAATTTTGATGTTAACTCCCAAACCGCTGCGCAGAAGTCAACCAAACTTCACCCAATAGTGTATTGTATCACATTCTAGTAGTTACATTTGAAAATTTTGTTCTAGGAAATTTTGTTTGAGCGCAATCATCAAACTTAATTAAAAAAGTCATTTAAGCCTTTTCACAGTGAGATCTATGCGATATGGCCGAGAAATGTAATTTTGATGTTAACTCCCAAACCGCTGCGCAGAAGTCAACCAAACTTCACCCATTAGTGTATTGTATCACAATCTAGTAGTTACATGTGGAAATTTGGTTCTAGGACATTTGATTTGAGCGCAATCCTCAAACTTAGGTCAAAAAAGCCATTTAAGCCTTTTCACAGTGAGATCTATGCGATATGGCCGAGAAATGTAATTTTGATGTTAACTCCCAAACCGCTGCGCAGAAGTCAACCAAACTTCACCCAATAGTGTATTGTATCACATTCTAGTAGTTACATTTGAAAATTTCGTTCTAGGACATTTGGTTTGAGCGCAATTATTAAACTTAGGTCAAAAAAGCCATTTAAGCCTTTTCACAGTGAGATCTATGCGATATGGCCGAGAAATGTAATTTTGATGTTAACTCCCAAACCGCTGCGCAGAAGTAAACCAAACTTCACCCATTAGTGTATTGTATCACAATCTAGTAGTTACATGTGGAAATTTGGTTCTAGGACATTTGATTTGAGCGCAATCCTCAAACTTAGGTCAAAAAAGCCATTTAAGCCTTTTCACAGTGAGATCTATGCGATATGGCCGAGAAATGTAATTTTGATGTTAACTCCCAAACCGCTGCGCAGAAGTCAACCAAACTTCACCCAATAGTGTATTGTATCACATTCTAGTAGTTACATTTGAAAATTTTGTTCTAGGACATTTTGTTTGAACGCAATCATCAAACTTAATTAAAAAAGTCATTTAAGCCTTTTCACAGTGAGATCTATGCGATATGGCCGAGAAATGTAATTTTGATGTTAACTCCCAAACCGCTGCGCAGAAGTCAACCAAACTTCACCCAATAGTGTATTGTATCACATTCTAGTAGTTACATTTGAAAATTTCGTTCTAGGACATTTGGTTTGAGCGCAATCATTAAACTTAGGTCAAAAAAGCCATTTAAGCCTTTTCACAGTGAGATCTATGCGATATGGCCGAGAAATGTAATTTTGATGTCAACTCCCAAACCGCTGCGCAGAAGTCAACCAAACTTCACCCAATAGTGTATTGTATCACATTCTAGTAGTTAGATTTGAAAATTTCGTTCTAGGACATTTGGTTTGAGCGCAATCATTAAACTTAGGTCAAAAAAGCCATTTAAGCCTTTTCACAGTGAGATCTATGCGATATGGCCGAGAAATGTAATTTTGATGTTAACTCCCAAACCGCTGCGCAGAAGTCAACCAAACTTCACCCACTAGTGTATTGTATCACAATCTAGTAATTACATGTGGAAATTTGGTTCTAGGACATTTGATTTGAGCGCAATCCTCAAACTTAGGTCAAAAAAGCCATTTAAGCCTTTTCACAGTGAGATCTATGCGATATGGCCGAGAAATGTAATTTTGATGTTAACTCCCAAACCGCTGCGCAGAAGTCAACCAAACTTCACCCAATAGTGTATTGTATCACATTCTAGTAGTTACATTTGAAAATTTCGTTCTAGGACATTTGGTTTGAGCGCAATCATTAAACTTAGGTCAAAAAAGCCATTTAAGCCTTTTCACAGTGAGATCTATGCGATATGGCCGAGAAATGTAATTTTGATGTTAACTCCCAAACCGCTGCGCAGAAGTCAACCAAACTTCACCCATTAGTGTATTGTATCACAATCTAGTAGTTACATGTGGAAATTTGGTTATTGGACATTTGATTTGAGCGCAATCCTCAAACTTAGGTCAAAAAAGCCATTTAAGCCTTTTCACAGTGAGATCTATGCGATATGGCCGAGAAATGTAATTTTGATGTTAACTCCCAAACCGCTGCGCAGAAGACAACCAAACTTCACCCAATAGTGTATTGTATCACATTCTAGTAGTTACATTTGAAAATTTCGTTCTAGGACATTTGGTTTGAGCGCAATTATTAAACTTAGGTCAAAAAAGCCATTTAAGCATTTTCACAGTGAGATCTATGCGATATGGCCGAGAAATGTAATTTTGATGTTAACTCCCAAACCGCTGCGCAGAAGTCAACCAAACTTCACCCAATAGTGTATTGTATCACATTCTAGTAGTTACATTTGAAAATTTCGTTCTAGGACATTTGGTTTGAGCGCAATCATTAAACTTAGGTCAAAAAAGCCATTTAAGCCTTTTCACAGTGAGATCTATGCGATATGGCCGAGAAATGTAATTTTGATGTTAACTCCCAAAACGCTGCGCAGAAGTCAACCAAACTTCACCCAATAGTGTATTGTATCACAATCTAGTAGTTACATTTGAAAATTTTGTTCTAGGAAATTTTGTTTGAGCGCAATCATCAAACTTAATTAAAAAAGTCATTTAAGCCTTTTCACAGTGAGATCTATGCGATATGGCCGAGAAATGTAATTTTGATGTTAACTCCCAAACCGCTGCGCAGAAGTCAACCAAACTTCACCCAATAGTGTATTGTATCACATTCTAGTAGTTACATTTGAAAATTTCGTTCTAGGACATTTGGTTTGAGCGCAATTATTAAACTTAGGTCAAAAAAGCCATTTAAGCTTTTTCATAGTGAGATCTATGCGATATGGCCGAGAAATGTAATTTTGATGTTAACTCCCAAACCGCTGCGCAGAAGTAAACAAAACTTCACCCATTAGTGTATTGTATCACAATCTAGTAGTTACATGTGGAAATTTGGTTCTAGGACATTTGATTTGAGCGCAATCCTCAAACTTAGGTCAAAAAAGCCATTTAAGCCTTTTCACAGTGAGATCTATGCGATATGGCCGAGAAATGTAATTTTGATGTTATCTCCCAAACCGCTGCGCAGAAGTCAACCAAACTTCACCCAATAGTGTATTGTATCACATTCTAGTAGTTACATTTGAAAATTTCGTTCTAGGACATTTGGTTTGAGCGCAATCATTAAACTTAGGTCAAAAAAGCCATTTAAGCCTTTTCACAGTGAGATCTATGCGATATGGCCGAGAAATGTAATTTTGATGTTAACTCCCAAACCGCTGCGCAGAAGTCAACCAAACTTCACCCATTAGTGTATTGTATCACAATCTAGTAGTTACATGTGGAAATTTGGTTCTAGGACATTTGATTTGAGCGCAATCCTCAAACTTAGGTCAAAAAAGCCATTTAAGCCTTTTCACAGTGAGATCTATGCGATATGGCCGAGAAATGTAATTTTGATGTTAACTCCCAAACCGCTGCGCAGAAGTCAACCAAACTTCACCCAATAGTGTATTGTATTACAATCTAGTAGTTACATTTGAAAATTTTGTTCTAGGAAATTTTGTTTGAGCGCAATCATCAAACTTAATTAAAAAAGTCATTTAAGCCTTTTCACAGTGAGATCTATGCGATATGGCCGAGAAATGTAATTTTGATGTTAACTCCCAAACCGCTGCGCAGAAGTCAACCAAACTTCACCCATTAGTGTATTGTATCACAATCTAGTAGTTACATGTGAAAATTTGGTTCTAGGACATTTGATTTGAGCGCAATCCTCAAACTTAGGTCAAAAAAGCCATTTAAGCCTTTTCACAGTGAGATCTATGCGATATGGCCGAGAAATGTAATTTTGATGTTAACTCCCAAACCGCTGCGCAGAAGTCAACCAAACTTCACCCAATAGTGTATTGTATCACATTGTAGTAGTTACATTTGAAAATTTCGTTCTAGGACATTTGGTTTGAGCGCAATTATTAAACTTAGGTCAAAAAAGCCATTTAAGCCTTTTCACAGTGAGATCTAAGCGATATGGCCGAGAAATGTAATTTTGATGTTAACTCCCAAACCGCTGCGCAGAAGTAAACCAAACTTAACCCATTAGTGTATTGTATCACAATCTAGTAGTTACATGTGGAAATTTGGTTCTAGGACATTTGATTTGAGCGCAATCCTCAAACTTAGGTCAAAAAAGCCATTTAAGCCTTTTCACAGTGAGATCTATGCGATATGGCCGAGAAATGTAATTTTGATGTTAACTCCCAAACCGCTGCGCAGAAGTCAACTAAACTTCACCCAATAGTGTATTGTATCACATTCTAGTAGTTACATTTGAAAATTTCGTTCTAGGACATTTGGTTTGAGCGCAATCATTAAACTTAATTAAAAAAGTCATTTAAGCCTTTTCACAGTGAGATCTATGCGATATGGCAGAGAAATGTAATTTTGATGTTAACTCCCAAACCGCTGCGCAGAAGTCAACCAAACTTCACCCAATAGTGTATTGTATCACAATCTAGTAGTTACATGTGAAAATTTGGTTCTAGGACATTTGATTTGAGCGCAATCCTCAAACTTAATTAAAAAAGCCATTTAAGCCTTTTCACAGTGAGATCTATGCGATATGGCCGAGAAATGTAATTTTGATGTTAACTCCCAAACCGCTGCGCAGAAGTCAACCAAACTTCACCCAATAGTGTATTGTATCACATTCTAGTAGTTACATTTGAAAATTTTGTTCTAGGAAATTTTGTTTGAGCGCAATCATCAAACTTAATTAAAAAAGTCATTTAAGCCTTTTCACAGTGAGATCTATGCGATATGGCCGAGAAATGTAATTTTGATGTTAACTCCCAAACCGCTGCGCAGAAGTCAACCAAACTTCACCCATTAGTGTATTGTATCACAATCTAGTAGTTACATGTGGAAATTTGTTTCTAGGACATTTGATTTGAGCGCAATCCTCAAACTTAGGTCAAAAAAGCCATTTAAGCCTTTTCACAGTGAGATCTATGCGATATGGCCGAGAAATGTAATTTTGATGTTAACTCCCAAACCGCTGCGCAGAAGTCAACCAAACTTCACCCAATAGTGTATTGTATCACAATCTAGTAGTTACATTTGAAAATTTTGTTCTAGGACATTTTGTTTGAACGCAATCATCAAACTTAATTAAAAAAGTCATTTAAGCCTTTTCACAGTGAGGTCTATGCGATATGGCCGAGAAATGTAATTTTGATGTTAACTCCCAAACCGCTGCGCAGAAGTCAACCAAACTTCACCCAATAGTGTATTGTATCACATTCTAGTAGTTACATTTGAAAATTTCGTTCTAGGACATTTGGTTTGAGCGCAATTATTAAACTTAGGTCAAAAAAGCCATTTAAGCCTTTTCATAGTGAGATCTATGCGATATGGCCGAGAAATGTAATTTTGATGTTAACTCCCAAACCGCTGCGCAGAAGTAAACAAAACTTCACCCATTAGTGTATTGTATCACAATCTAGTAGTTACATGTGGAAATTTGGTTCTAGGACATTTGATTTGAGCGCAATCCTCAAACTTAGGTCAAAAAAGCCATTTAAGCCTTTTCACAGTGAGATCTATGCGATATGGCCGAGAAATGTAATTTTGATGTTAACTCCCAAACCGCTGCGCAGAAGTCAACCAAACTTCACCCAATAGTGTATTGTATCACATTCTAGTAGTTACATTTGAAAATTTCGTTCTAGGACATTTGGTTTGAGCGCAATCATTAAACTTAGGTCAAAAAAGCCATTTAAGCCTTTTCACAGTGAGATCTATGCGATATGGCCGAGATTTGTAATTTTGATGTTAACTCCCAAACCGCTGCGCAGAAGTCAACCAAACTTCACCCATTAGTGTATTGTATCACAATCTAGTAGTTACATGTGGAAATTTGGTTCTAGGACATTTGATTTGAGCGCAATTATTAAACTTAGGTCAAAAAAGCCATTTAAGCCTTTTCACAGTGAGATCTATGCGATATGGCCGAGAAATGTAATTTTGATGTTAACTCCCAAACCGCTGCGCAGAAGTCAACCAAACTTCACCCAATAGTGTATTGTATTACAATCTAGTAGTTACATTTGAAAATTTTGTTCTAGGAAATTTTGTTTGAGCGCAATCATCAAACTTAATTAAAAAAGTCATTTAAGCCTTTTCACAGTGAGATCTATGCGATATGGCCGAGAAATGTAATTTTGATGTTAACTCCCAAACCGCTGCGCAGAAGTCAACCAAACTTCACCCATTAGTGTATTGTATCACAATCTAGTAGTTACATGTGAAAATTTGGTTCTAGGACATTTGATTTGAGCGCAATCCTCAAACTTAGGTCAAAAAAGCCATTTAAGCCTTTTCACAGTGAGATCTATGCGATATGGCCGAGAAATGTAATTTTGATGTTAACTCCCAAACCGCTGCGCAGAAGTCAACCAAACTTCACCCAATAGTGTATTGTATCACATTCTAGTAGTTACATTTGAAAATTTCGTTCTAGGACATTTGGTTTGAGCGCAATTATTAAACTTAGGTCAAAAAAGCCATTTAAGCCTTTTCACAGTGAGATCTAAGCGATATGGCCGAGAAATGTAATTTTGATGTTAACTCCCAAACCGCTGCGCAGAAGTAAACCAAACTTCACCCATTAGTGTATTGTATCACAATCTAGTAGTTACATGTGGAAATTTGGTTCTAGGACATTTGATTTGAGCGCAATCCTCAAACTTAGGTCAAAAAAGCCATTTAAGCCTTTTCACAGTGAGATCTATGCGATATGGCCGAGAAATGTAATTTTGATGTTAACTCCCAAACCGCTGCGCAGAAGTCAACCAAACTTCACCCAATAGTGTATTGTATTACAATCTAGTAGTTACATTTGAAAATTTTGTTCTAGGAAATTTTGTTTGAGCGCAATCATCAAACTTAATTAAAAAAGTCATTTAAGCCTTTTCACAGTGAGATCTATGCGATATGGCCGAGAAATGTAATTTTGATGTTAACTCCCAAACCGCTGCGCAGAAGTCAACCAAACTTCACCCATTAGTGTATTGTATCACAATCTAGTAGTTACATGTGAAAATTTGGTTCTAGGACATTTGATTTGAGCGCAATCCTCAAACTTAGGTCAAAAAAGCCATTTAAGCCTTTTCACAGTGAGATCTATGCGATATGGCCGAGAAATGTAATTTTGATGTTAACTCCCAAACCGCTGCGCAGAAGTCAACCAAACTTCACCCAATAGTGTATTGTATCACATTCTAGTAGTTACATTTGAAAATTTCGTTCTAGGACATTTGGTTTGAGCGCAATTATTAAACTTAGGTCAAAAAAGCCATTTAAGCCTTTTCACAGTGAGATCTAAGCGATATGGCCGAGAAATGTAATTTTGATGTTAACTCCCAAACCGCTGCGCAGAAGTAAACCAAACTTCACCCATTAGTGTATTGTATCACAATCTAGTAGTTACATGTGGAAATTTGGTTCTAGGACATTTGATTTGAGCGCAATCCTCAAACTTAGGTCAAAAAAGCCATTTAAGCCTTTTCACAGTGAGATCTATGCGATATGGCCGAGAAATGTAATTTTGATGTTAACTCCCAAACCGCTGCGCAGAAGTCAACTAAACTTCACCCAATAGTGTATTGTATCACATTCTAGTAGTTACATTTGAAAATTTCGTTCTAGGACATTTGGTTTGAGCGCAATCATTAAACTTAATTAAAAAAGTCATTTAAGCCTTTTCACAGTGAGATCTATGCGATATGGCAGAGAAATGTAATTTTGATGTTAACTCCCAAACCGCTGCGCAGAAGTCAACCAAACTTCACCCAATAGTGTATTGTATCACAATCTAGTAGTTACATTTGAAAATTTTGTTCTAGGACATTTTGTTTGAACGCAATCATCAAACTTAATTAAAAAAGTCATTTAAGCCTTTTCACAGTGAGATCTATGCGATATGGCCGAGAAATGTAATTTTGATGTTAACTCCCAAACCGCTGCGCAGAAGTCAACCAAACTTCACCCAATAGTGTATTGTATCACATTCTAGTAGTTACATTTGAAAATTTTGTTCTAGGAAATTTTGTTTGAGCGCAATCATCAAACTTAATTAAAAAAGTCATTTAAGCCTTTTCACAGTGAGATCTATGCGATATGGCCAAGAAATGTAATTTTGATGTTAACTCCCAAACCGCTGCGCAGAAGTCAACCAAACTTCACCCATTAGTGTATTGTATCACAATCTAGTAGTTACATGTGGAAATTTGGTTCTAGGACATTTGATTTGAGCGCAATCCTCAAACTTAGGTCAAAAAAGCCATTTAAGCCTTTTCACAGTGAGATCTATGCGATATGGCCGAGAAATGTAATTTTGATGTTAACTCCCAAACCGCTGCGCAGAAGTCAACCAAACTTCACCCAATAGTGTATTGTATCACATTCTAGTAGTTACATTTGAAAATTTCGTTCTAGGACATTTGGTTTGAGCGCAATCATTAAACTTAGGTCAAAAAAGCCATTTAAGCCTTTTCACAGTGAGATCTATGCGATATGGCCGAGAAATGTAATTTTGATGTTAACTCCCAAACCGCTGCGCAGAAGTAAACCAAACTTCACCCATTAGTGTATTGTATCACAATCTAGTAGTTACATGTAGAAATTTGGTTCTAGGACATTTGATTTGAGCGCAATCCTCAAACTTAGGTCAAAAAAGCCATTTAAGCCTTTTCACAGTGAGATCTATGCGATATGGCCGAGAAATGTAATTTTGATGTTAACTCCCAAACCGCTGCGCAGAAGTCAACCAAACTTCACCCAATAGTGTATTGTATCACAATCTAGTAGTTACATTTGAAAATTTTGTTCTAGGACATTTTGTTTGAGCGCAATCATCAAACTTAATTAAAAAAGTCATTTAAGCCTTTTCACAGTGAGATCTATGCGATATGGCCAAGAAATGTAATTTTGATGTTAACTCCCAAACCGCTGCGCAGAAGTCAACCAAACTTCACCCATTAGTGTATTGTATCACAATCTAGTAGTTACATGTGGAAATTTGGTTCTAGGACATTTGATTTGAGCGCAATCCTCAAACTTAGGTCAAAAAAGCCATTTAAGCCTTTTCACAGTGAGATCTATGCGATATGGCCGAGAAATGTAATTTTGATGTTAACTCCCAAACCGCTGCGCAGAAGTCAACCAAACTTCACCCAATAGTGTATTGTATCACATTCTAGTAGTTAGATTTGAAAATTTCGTTCTAGGACATTTGGTTTGAGCGCAATCATTAAACTTAGGTCAAAAAAGCCATTTAAGCCTTTTCACAGTGAGATCTATGCGATATGGCCGAGAAATGTAATTTTGATGTTAACTCCCAAACCGCTGCGCAGAAGTCAACCAAACTTCACCCACTAGTGTATTGTATTACAATCTAGTAATTACATGTGGAAATTTGGTTCTAGGACATTTGATTTGAGCGCAATCCTCAAACTTAGGTCAAAAAAGCCATTTAAGCCTTTTCACAGTGAGATCTATGCGATATGGCCGAGAAATGTAATTTTGATGTTAACTCCCAAACCGCTGCGCAGAAGTCAACCAAACTTCACCCAATAGTGTATTGTATCACATTCTAGTAGTTACATTTGAAAATTTCGTTCTAGGACATTTGGTTTGAGCGCAATCATTAAACTTAGGTCAAAAAAGCCATTTAAGCCTTTTCACAGTGAGATCTATGCGATATGGCCGAGAAATGTAATTTTGATGTTAACTCCCAAACCGCTGCGCAGAAGTCAACCAAACTTCACCCATTAGTGTATTGTATCACAATCTAGTAGTTACATGTGGAAATTTGGTTATTGGACATTTGATTTGAGCGCAATCCTCAAACTTAGGTCAAAAAAGCCATTTAAGCCTTTTCACAGTGAGATCTATGCGATATGGCCGAGAAATGTAATTTTGATGTTAACTCCCAAACCGCTGCGCAGAAGACAACCAAACTTCACCCAATAGTGTATTGTATCACATTCTAGTAGTTACATTTGAAAATTTCGTTCTAGGACATTTGGTTTGAGCGCAATTATTAAACTTAGGTCAAAAAAGCCATTTAAGCCTTTTCACAGTGAGATCTATGCGATATGGCCGAGAAATGTAATTTTGATGTTAACTCCCAAACCGCTGCGCAGAAGTCAACCAAACTTCACCCACTAGTGTATTGTATTACAATCTAGTAATTACATGTGGAAATTTGGTTCTAGGACATTTGATTTGAGCGCAATCCTCAAACTTAGGTCAAAAAAGCCATTTAAGCCTTTTCACAGTGAGATCTATGCGATATGGCCGAGAAATGTAATTTTGATGTTAACTCCCAAAACGCTGCGCAGAAGTCAACCAAACTTCACCCAATAGTGTATTGTATCACAATCTAGTAGTTACATTTGAAAATTTTGTTCTAGGAAATTTTGTTTGAGCGCAATCATCAAACTTAATTAAAAAAGTCATTTAAGCCTTTTCACAGTGAGATCTATGCGATATGGCCGAGAAATGTAATTTTGATGTTAACTCCCAAACCGCTGCGCAGAAGTCAACCAAACTTCACCCAATAGTGTATTGTATCACATTCTAGTAGTTACATTTGAAAATTTCGTTCTAGGACATTTGGTTTGAGCGCAATTATTAAACTTAGGTCAAAAAAGCCATTTAAGCTTTTTCATAGTGAGATCTATGCGATATGGCCGAGAAATGTAATTTTGATGTTAACTCCCAAACCGCTGCGCAGAAGTAAACAAAACTTCACCCATTAGTGTATTGTATCACAATCTAGTAGTTACATGTGGAAATTTGGTTCTAGGACATTTGATTTGAGCGCAATCCTCAAACTTAGGTCAAAAAAGCCATTTAAGCCTTTTCACAGTGAGATCTATGCGATATGGCCGAGAAATGTAATTTTGATGTTATCTCCCAAACCGCTGCGCAGAAGTCAACCAAACTTCACCCAATAGTGTATTGTATCACATTCTAGTAGTTACATTTGAAAATTTCGTTCTAGGACATTTGGTTTGAGCGCAATCATTAAACTTAGGTCAAAAAAGCCATTTAAGCCTTTTCACAGTGAGATCTATGCGATATGGCCGAGAAATGTAATTTTGATGTTAACTCCCAAACCGCTGCGCAGAAGTCAACCAAACTTCACCCATTAGTGTATTGTATCACAATCTAGTAGTTACATGTGGAAATTTGGTTCTAGGACATTTGATTTGAGCGCAATCCTCAAACTTAGGTCAAAAAAGCCATTTAAGCCTTTTCACAGTGAGATCTATGCGATATGGCCGAGAAATGTAATTTTGATGTTAACTCCCAAACCGCTGCGCAGAAGTCAACCAAACTTCACCCAATAGTGTATTGTATTACAATCTAGTAGTTACATTTGAAAATTTTGTTCTAGGAAATTTTGTTTGAGCGCAATCATCAAACTTAATTAAAAAAGTCATTTAAGCCTTTTCACAGTGAGATCTATGCGATATGGCCGAGAAATGTAATTTTGATGTTAACTCCCAAACCGCTGCGCAGAAGTCAACCAAACTTCACCCATTAGTGTATTGTATCACAATCTAGTAGTTACATGTGAAAATTTGGTTCTAGGACATTTGATTTGAGCGCAATCCTCAAACTTAGGTCAAAAAAGCCATTTAAGCCTTTTCACAGTGAGATCTATGCGATATGGCCGAGAAATGTAATTTTGATGTTAACTCCCAAACCGCTGCGCAGAAGTCAACCAAACTTCACCCAATAGTGTATTGTATCACATTGTAGTAGTTACATTTGAAAATTTCGTTCTAGGACATTTGGTTTGAGCGCAATTATTAAACTTAGGTCAAAAAAGCCATTTAAGCCTTTTCACAGTGAGATCTAAGCGATATGGCCGAGAAATGTAATTTTGATGTTAACTCCCAAACCGCTGCGCAGAAGTAAACCAAACTTAACCCATTAGTGTATTGTATCACAATCTAGTAGTTACATGTGGAAATTTGGTTCTAGGACATTTGATTTGAGCGCAATCCTCAAACTTAGGTCAAAAAAGCCATTTAAGCCTTTTCACAGTGAGATCTATGCGATATGGCCGAGAAATGTAATTTTGATGTTAACTCCCAAACCGCTGCGCAGAAGTCAACTAAACTTCACCCAATAGTGTATTGTATCACATTCTAGTAGTTACATTTGAAAATTTCGTTCTAGGACATTTGGTTTGAGCGCAATCATTAAACTTAATTAAAAAAGTCATTTAAGCCTTTTCACAGTGAGATCTATGCGATATGGCAGAGAAATGTAATTTTGATGTTAACTCCCAAACCGCTGCGCAGAAGTCAACCAAACTTCACCCAATAGTGTATTGTATCACAATCTAGTAGTTACATGTGAAAATTTGGTTCTAGGACATTTGATTTGAGCGCAATCCTCAAACTTAATTAAAAAAGCCATTTAAGCCTTTTCACAGTGAGATCTATGCGATATGGCCGAGAAATGTAATTTTGATGTTAACTCCCAAACCGCTGCGCAGAAGTCAACCAAACTTCACCCATTAGTGTATTGTATCACAATCTAGTAGTTACATGTGGAAATTTGGTTATTGGACATTTGATTTGAGCGCAATCCTCAAACTTAGGTCAAAAAAGCCATTTAAGCCTTTTCACAGTGAGATCTATGCGATATGGCCGAGAAATGTAATTTTGATGTTAACTCCCAAACCGCTGCGCAGAAGACAACCAAACTTCACCCAATAGTGTATTGTATCACATTCTAGTAGTTACATTTGAAAATTTCGTTCTAGGACATTTGGTTTGAGCGCAATTATTAAACTTAGGTCAAAAAAGCCATTTAAGCCTTTTCACAGTGAGATCTATGCGATATGGCCGAGAAATGTAATTTTGATGTTAACTCCCAAACCGCTGCGCAGAAGTCAACCAAACTTCACCCACTAGTGTATTGTATCACAATCTAGTAATTACATGTGGAAATTTGGTTCTAGGACATTTGATTTGAGCGCAATCCTCAAACTTAGGTCAAAAAAGCCATTTAAGCCTTTTCACAGTGAGATCTATGCGATATGGCCGAGAAATGTAATTTTGATGTTAACTCCCAAACCGCTGCGCAGAAGTCAACCAAACTTCACCCAATAGTGTATTGTATCACATTCTAGTAGTTACATTTGAAAATTTCGTTCTAGGACATTTGGTTTGAGCGCAATCATTAAACTTAGGTCAAAAAAGCCATTTAAGCCTTTTCACAGTGAGATCTATGCGATATGGCCGAGAAATGTAATTTTGATGTTAACTCCCAAACCGCTGCGCAGAAGTCAACCAAACTTCACCCATTAGTGTATTGTATCACAATCTAGTAGTTACATGTGGAAATTTGGTTATTGGACATTTGATTTGAGCGCAATCCTCAAACTTAGGTCAAAAAAGCCATTTAAGCCTTTTCACAGTGAGATCTATGCGATATGGCCGAGAAATGTAATTTTGATGTTAACTCCCAAACCGCTGCGCAGAAGACAACCAAACTTCACCCAATAGTGTATTGTATCACATTCTAGTAGTTACATTTGAAAATTTCGTTCTAGGACATTTGGTTTGAGCGCAATTATTAAACTTAGGTCAAAAAAGCCATTTAAGCCTTTTCACAGTGAGATCTATGCGATATGGCCGAGAAATGTAATTTTGATGTTAACTCCCAAACCGCTGCGCAGAAGTCAACCAAACTTCACCCAATAGTGTATTGTATCACATTCTAGTAGTTACATTTGAAAATTTCGTTCTAGGACATTTGGTTTGAGCGCAATCATTAAACTTAGGTCAAAAAAGCCATTTAAGCCTTTTCACAGTGAGATCTATGCGATATGGCCGAGAAATGTAATTTTGATGTTAACTCCCAAAACGCTGCGCAGAAGTCAACCAAACTTCACCCAATAGTGTATTGTATCACAATCTAGTAGTTACATTTGAAAATTTTGTTCTAGGAAATTTTGTTTGAGCGCAATCATCAAACTTAATTAAAAAAGTCATTTAAGCCTTTTCACAGTGAGATCTATGCGATATGGCCGAGAAATGTAATTTTGATGTTAACTCCCAAACCGCTGCGCAGAAGTCAACCAAACTTCACCCAATAGTGTATTGTATCACATTCTAGTAGTTACATTTGAAAATTTCGTTCTAGGACATTTGGTTTGAGCGCAATTATTAAACTTAGGTCAAAAAAGCCATTTAAGCTTTTTCATAGTGAGATCTATGCGATATGGCCGAGAAATGTAATTTTGATGTTAACTCCCAAACCGCTGCGCAGAAGTAAACAAAACTTCACCCATTAGTGTATTGTATCACAATCTAGTAGTTACATGTGGAAATTTGGTTCTAGGACATTTGATTTGAGCGCAATCCTCAAACTTAGGTCAAAAAAGCCATTTAAGCCTTTTCACAGTGAGATCTATGCGATATGGCCGAGAAATGTAATTTTGATGTTATCTCCCAAACCGCTGCGCAGAAGTCAACCAAACTTCACCCAATAGTGTATTGTATCACATTCTAGTAGTTACATTTGAAAATTTCGTTCTAGGACATTTGGTTTGAGCGCAATCATTAAACTTAGGTCAAAAAAGCCATTTAAGCCTTTTCACAGTGAGATCTATGCGATATGGCCGAGAAATGTAATTTTGATGTTAACTCCCAAACCGCTGCGCAGAAGTCAACCAAACTTCACCCATTAGTGTATTGTATCACAATCTAGTAGTTACATGTGGAAATTTGGTTCTAGGACATTTGATTTGAGCGCAATCCTCAAACTTAGGTCAAAAAAGCCATTTAAGCCTTTTCACAGTGAGATCTATGCGATATGGCCGAGAAATGTAATTTTGATGTTAACTCCCAAACCGCTGCGCAGAAGTCAACCAAACTTCACCCAATAGTGTATTGTATTACAATCTAGTAGTTACATTTGAAAATTTTGTTCTAGGAAATTTTGTTTGAGCGCAATCATCAAACTTAATTAAAAAAGTCATTTAAGCCTTTTCACAGTGAGATCTATGCGATATGGCCGAGAAATGTAATTTTGATGTTAACTCCCAAACCGCTGCGCAGAAGTCAACCAAACTTCACCCATTAGTGTATTGTATCACAATCTAGTAGTTACATGTGAAAATTTGGTTCTAGGACATTTGATTTGAGCGCAATCCTCAAACTTAGGTCAAAAAAGCCATTTAAGCCTTTTCACAGTGAGATCTATGCGATATGGCCGAGAAATGTAATTTTGATGTTAACTCCCAAACCGCTGCGCAGAAGTCAACCAAACTTCACCCAATAGTGTATTGTATCACATTGTAGTAGTTACATTTGAAAATTTCGTTCTAGGACATTTGGTTTGAGCGCAATTATTAAACTTAGGTCAAAAAAGCCATTTAAGCCTTTTCACAGTGAGATCTAAGCGATATGGCCGAGAAATGTAATTTTGATGTTAACTCCCAAACCGCTGCGCAGAAGTAAACCAAACTTAACCCATTAGTGTATTGTATCACAATCTAGTAGTTACATGTGGAAATTTGGTTCTAGGACATTTGATTTGAGCGCAATCCTCAAACTTAGGTCAAAAAAGCCATTTAAGCCTTTTCACAGTGAGATCTATGCGATATGGCCGAGAAATGTAATTTTGATGTTAACTCCCAAACCGCTGCGCAGAAGTCAACTAAACTTTACCCAATAGTGTATTGTATCACATTCTAGTAGTTACATTTGAAAATTTCGTTCTAGGACATTTGGTTTGAGCGCAATCATTAAACTTAATTAAAAAAGTCATTTAAGCCTTTTCACAGTGAGATCTATGCGATATGGCAGAGAAATGTAATTTTGATGTTAACTCCCAAACCGCTGCGCAGAAGTCAACCAAACTTCACCCAATAGTGTATTGTATCACAATCTAGTAGTTACATGTGAAAATTTGGTTCTAGGACATTTGATTTGAGCGCAATCCTCAAACTTAATTAAAAAAGCCATTTAAGCCTTTTCACAGTGAGATCTATGCGATATGGCAGAGAAATGTAATTTTGATGTTAACTCCCAAACCGCTGCGCAGAAGTCAACCAAACTTCACCCAATAGTGTATTGTATCACATTCTAGTAGTTACATTTGAAAATTTTGTTCTAGGAAATTTTGTTTGAGCGCAATCATCAAACTTAATTAAAAAAGTCATTTAAGCCTTTTCACAGTGAGATCTATGCGATATGGCCGAGAAATGTAATTTTGATGTTAACTCCCAAACCGCTGCGCAGAAGTCAACCAAACTTCACCCATTAGTGTATTGTATCACAATCTAGTAGTTACATGTGGAAATTTGGTTCTAGGACATTTGATTTGAGCGCAATCCTCAAACTTAGGTCAAAAAAGCCATTTAAGCCTTTTCACAGTGAGATCTATGCGATATGGCCGAGAAATGTAATTTTGATGTTAACTCCCAAACCGCTGCGCAGAAGTCAACCAAACTTCACCCAATAGTGTATTGTATCACAATCTAGTAGTTACATTTGAAAATTTTGTTCTAGGACATTTTGTTTGAACGCAATCATCAAACTTAATTAAAAAAGTCATTTAAGCCTTTTCACAGTGAGATCTATGCGATATGGCCGAGAAATGTAATTTTGATGTTAACTCCCAAACCGCTGCGCAGAAGTCAACCAAACTTCACCCAATAGTGTATTGTATCACATTCTAGTAGTTACATTTGAAAATTTCGTTCTAGGACATTTGGTTTGAGCGCAATTATTAAACTTAGGTCAAAAAAGCCATTTAAGCCTTTTCATAGTGAGATCTATGCGATATGGCCGAGAAATGTAATTTTGATGTTAACTCCCAAACCGCTGCGCAGAAGTAAACAAAACTTCACCCATTAGTGTATTGTATCACAATCTAGTAGTTACATGTGGAAATTTGGTTCTAGGACATTTGATTTGAGCGCAATCCTCAAACTTAGGTCAAAAAAGCCATTTAAGCCTTTTCACAGTGAGATCTATGCGATATGGCCGAGAAATGTAATTTTGATGTTAACTCCCAAACCGCTGCGCAGAAGTCAACCAAACTTCACCCAATAGTGTATTGTATCACATTCTAGTAGTTACATTTGAAAATTTCGTTCTAGGACATTTGGTTTGAGCGCAATCATTAAACTTAGGTCAAAAAAGCCATTTAAGCCTTTTCACAGTGAGATCTATGCGATATGGCCGAGAAATGTAATTTTGATGTTAACTCCCAAACCGCTGCGCAGAAGTCAACCAAACTTCACCCATTAGTGTATTGTATCACAATCTAGTAGTTACATTTGAAAATTTTGTTCTAGGACATTTTGTTTGAACGCAATCATCAAACTTAATTAAAAAAGTCATTTAAGCCTTTTCACAGTGAGATCTATGCGATATGGCCGAGAAATGTAATTTTGATGTTAACTCCCAAACCGCTGCGCAGAAGTCAACCAAACTTCACCCAATAGTGTATTGTATCACATTCTAGTAGTTACATTTGAAAATTTCGTTCTAGGACATTTGGTTTGAGCGCAATCATTAAACTTAGGTCAAAAAAGCCATTTAAGCCTTTTCACAGTGAGATCTATGCGATATGGCCGAGAAATGTAATTTTGATGTTAACTCCCAAACCGCTGCGCAGAAGTCAACCAAACTTCACCCAATAGTGTATTGTATCACAATCTAGTAGTTACATTTGAAAATTTTGTTCTAGGAAATTTTGTTTGAGCGCAATCATCAAACTTAATTAAAAAAGTCATTTAAGCCTTTTCACAGTGAGATCTATGCGATATGGCCGAGAAATGTAATTTTGATGTTAACTCCCAAACCGCTGCGCAGAAGTCAACCAAACTTCACCCATTAGTGTATTGTATCACAATCTAGTAGTTACATGTGGAAATTTGGTTCTAGGACATTTGATTTGAGCGCAATCCTCAAACTTAGGTCAAAAAAGCCATTTAAGCCTTTTCACAGTGAGATCTATGCGATATGGCCGAGAAATGTAATTTTGATGTTAACTCCCAAACCGCTGCGCAGAAGTCAACCAGACTTCACCCAATAGTGTATTGTATCACATTCTAGTAGTTACATTTGAAAATTTCGTTCTAGGACATTTGGTTTGAGCGCAATCATTAAACTTAGGTCAAAAAAGCCATTTAAGCCTTTTCACAGTGAGATCTATGCGATATGGCCGAGAAATGTAATTTTGATGTTAACTCCCAAACCGCTGCGCAGAAGTCAACCAAACTTCACCCATTAGTGTATTGTATCACAATCTAGTAGTTACATGTAGAAATTTGGTTCTAGGACATTTGATTTGAGCGCAATCCTCAAACTTAGGTCAAAAAAGCCATTTAAGCCTTTTCACAGTGAGATCTATGCGATATGGCCGAGAAATGTAATTTTGATGTTAACTCCCAAACCGCTGCGCAGAAGTCAACCAAACTTCACCCAATAGTGTATTGTATTACAATCTAGTAGTTACATTTGAAAATTTTGTTCTAGGAAATTTTGTTTGAGCGCAATCATCAAACTTAATTAAAAAAGTCATTTAAGCCTTTTCACAGTGAGATCTATGCGATATGGCCGAGAAATGTAATTTTGATGTTAACTCCCAAACCGCTGCGCAGAAGTCAACCAAACTTCACCCATTAGTGTATTGTATCACAATCTAGTAGTTACATGTGAAAATTTGGTTCTAGGACATTTGATTTGAGCGCAATCCTCAAACTTAGGTCAAAAAAGCCATTTAAGCCTTTTCACAGTGAGATCTATGCGATATGGCCGAGAAATGTAATTTTGATGTTAACTCCCAAACCGCTGCGCAGAAGTCAACCAAACTTCACCCAATAGTGTATTGTATCACATTCTAGTAGTTACATTTGAAAATTTCGTTCTAGGACATTTGGTTTGAGCGCAATTATTAAACTTAGGTCAAAAAAGCCATTTAAGCCTTTTCACAGTGAGATCTATGCGATATGGCCGAGAAATGTAATTTTGATGTTAACTCCCAAACCGCTGCGCAGAAGTAAACCAAACTTCACCCATTAGTGTATTGTATCACAATCTAGTAGTTACATGTGGAAATTTGGTTCTAGGACATTTGATTTGAGCGCAATCCTCAAACTTAGGTCAAAAAAGCCATTTAAGCCTTTTCACAGTGAGATCTATGCGATATGGCCGAGAAATGTAATTTTGATGTTAACTCCCAAACCGCTGCGCAGAAGTCAACTAAACTTCACCCAATAGTGTATTGTATCACATTCTAGTAGTTACATTTGAAAATTTCGTTCTAGGACATTTGGTTTGAGCGCAATCATTAAACTTAATTAAAAAAGTCATTTAAGCCTTTTCACAGTGAGATCTATGCGATATGGCCGAGAAATGTAATTTTGATGTTAACACCCAAACCGCTGCGCAGAAGTCAACCAAACTTCACCCAATAGTGTATTGTATCACAATCTAGTAGTTACATTTGAAAATTTTGTTCTAGGACATTTTGTTTGAACGCAATCATCAAACTTAATTAAAAAAGTCATTTAAGCCTTTTCACAGTGAGATCTATGCGATATGGCCGAGAAATGTAATTTTGATGTTAACTCCCAAACCGCTGCGCAGAAGTCAACCAAACTTCACCCAATAGTGTATTGTATCACATTCTAGTAGTTACATTTGAAAATTTTGTTCTAGGAAATTTTGTTTGAGCGCAATCATCAAACTTAATTAAAAAAGTCATTTAAGCCTTTTCACAGTGAGATCTATGCGATATGGCCAAGAAATGTAATTTTGATGTTAACTCCCAAACCGCTGCGCAGAAGTCAACCAAACTTCACCCATTAGTGTATTGTATCACAATCTAGTAGTTACATGTGGAAATTTGGTTCTAGGACATTTGATTTGAGCGCAATACTCAAACTTAGGTCAAAAAAGCCATTTAAGCCTTTTCACAGTGAGATCTACGCGATATGGCCGAGAAATGTAATTTTGATGTTTACTCCCAAACCGCTGCGCAGAAGTAAACCAAACTTCACCCATTAGTGTATTGTATCACAATCTAGTAGTTACATGTGAAAATTTGGTTCTAGGACATTTGATTTGAGCGCAATCCTCAAACTTAGGTCAAAAAAGCCATTTAAGCCTTTTCACAGTGAGATCTATGCGATATGGCCGAGAAATGTAATTTTGATGTTAACTCCCAAACCGCTGCGCAGAAGTCAACCAAACTTCACCCAATAGTGTATTGTATCACATTCTAGTAGTTACATTTGAAAATTTTGTTCTAGGAAATTTTGTTTGAGCGCAATCATCAAACTTAATTAAAAAAGTCATTTAAGCCTTTTCACAGTGAGATCTATGCGATATGGCCGAGAAATGTAATTTTGATGTTAACTCCCAAACCGCTGCGCAGAAGTCAACCAAACTTCACCCATTAGTGTATTGTATCACAATCTAGTAGTTACATGTGGAAATTTGGTTCTAGGACATTTGATTTGAGCGCAATCCTCAAACTTAGGTCAAAAAAGCCATTTAAGCCTTTTCACAGTGAGATCTATGCGATATGGCCGAGAAATGTAATTTTGATGTTAACTCCCAAACCGCTGATTAGAAGTCAACCAAACTTCACCCAATAGTGTATTGTATCACATTCTAGTAGTTACATTTGAAAATTTCGTTCTAGGACATTTGGTTTGAGCGCAATTATTAAACTTAGGTCAAAAAAGCCATTTAAGCCTTTTCACAGTGAGATCTATGCGATATGGCCGAGAAATGTAATTTTGATGTTAACTCCCAAACCGCTGCGCAGAAGTAAACCAAACTTCACCCATTAGTGTATTGTATCACAATCTAGTAGTTACATGTGGAAATTTGGTTCTAGGACATTTGATTTGAGCGCAATCCTCAAACTTAGGTCAAAAAAGCCATTAAAGCCTTTTCACAGTGAGATCTATGCGATATGGCCGAGAAATGTAATTTTGATGTTAACTCCCAAACCGCTGCGCAGAAGTCAACCAAACTTCACCCAATAGTGTATTGTATCACAATCTAGTAGTTACATTTGAAAATTTTGTTCTAGGACATTTTGTTTGAACGCAATCATCAAACTTAATTAAAAAAGTCATTTAAGCCTTTTCACAGTGAGATCTATGCGATATGGCCGAGAAATGTAATTTTGATGTTAACTCCCAAACCGCTGCGCAGAAGTCAACCAAACTTCACCCAATAGTGTATTGTATCACAATCTAGTAGTTACATGTGGAAATTTGGTTCTAGGACATTTGATTTGAGCGCAATCCTCAAACTTAGGTCAAAAAAGCCATTTAAGCCTTTTCACAGTGAGATCTATGCGATATGGCCGAGAAATGTAATTTTGATGTTAACTCCCAAACCGCTGCGCAGAAGTCAACCAAACTTCACCCAATAGTGTATTGTATCACATTCTAGTAGTTACATTTGAAAATTTCGTTCTAGGACATTTGGTTTGAGCGCAATTATTAAACTTAGGTCAAAAAAGCCATTTAAGCCTTTTCACAGTGAGATCTATGCGATATGGCCGAGAAATGTAATTTTGATGTTAACTCCCAAACCGCTGCGCAGAAGTAAACCAAACTTCACCCATTAGTGTATTGTATCACAATCTAGTAGTTACATGTGGAAATTTGGTTCTAGGACATTTGATTTGAGCGCAATCCTCAAACTTAGGTCAAAAAAGCCATTTAAGCCTTTTCACAGTGAGATCTATGCGATATGGCCGAGAAATGTAATTTTGATGTTAACTCCCAAACCGCTGCGCAGAAGTCAACTAAACTTCACCCAATAGTGTATTGTATCACATTCTAGTAGTTACATTTGAAAATTTCGTTCTAGGACATTTGGTTTGAGCGCAATCATTAAACTTAATTAAAAAAGTCATTTAAGCCTTTTCACAGTGAGATCTATGCGATATGGCCGAGAAATGTAATTTTGATGTTAACACCCAAACCGCTGCGCAGAAGTCAACCAAACTTCACCCAATAGTGTATTGTATCACAATCTAGTAGTTACATTTGAAAATTTTGTTCTAGGACATTTTGTTTGAACGCAATCATCAAACTTAATTAAAAAAGTCATTTAAGCCTTTTCACAGTGAGATCTATGCGATATGGCCGAGAAATGTAATTTTGATGTTAACTCCCAAACCGCTGCGCAGAAGTCAACCAAACTTCACCCAATAGTGTATTGTATCACATTCTAGTAGTTACATTTGAAAATTTTGTTCTAGGAAATTTTGTTTGAGCGCAATCATCAAACTTAATTAAAAAAGTCATTTAAGCCTTTTCACAGTGAGATCTATGCGATATGGCCAAGAAATGTAATTTTGATGTTAACTCCCAAACCGCTGCGCAGAAGTCAACCAAACTTCACCCATTAGTGTATTGTATCACAATCTAGTAGTTACATGTGGAAATTTGGTTCTAGGACATTTGATTTGAGCGCAATACTCAAACTTAGGTCAAAAAAGCCATTTAAGCCTTTTCACAGTGAGATCTACGCGATATGGCCGAGAAATGTAATTTTGATGTTTACTCCCAAACCGCTGCGCAGAAGTAAACCAAACTTCACCCATTAGTGTATTGTATCACAATCTAGTAGTTACATGTGAAAATTTGGTTCTAGGACATTTGATTTGAGCGCAATCCTCAAACTTAGGTCAAAAAAGCCATTTAAGCCTTTTCACAGTGAGATCTATGCGATATGGCCGAGAAATGTAATTTTGATGTTAACTCCCAAACCGCTGCGCAGAAGTCAACCAAACTTCACCCAATAGTGTATTGTATCACATTCTAGTAGTTACATTTGAAAATTTTGTTCTAGGAAATTTTGTTTGAGCGCAATCATCAAACTTAATTAAAAAAGTCATTTAAGCCTTTTCACAGTGAGATCTATGCGATATGGCCGAGAAATGTAATTTTGATGTTAACTCCCAAACCGCTGCGCAGAAGTCAACCAAACTTCACCCATTAGTGTATTGTATCACAATCTAGTAGTTACATGTGGAAATTTGGTTCTAGGACATTTGATTTGAGCGCAATCCTCAAACTTAGGTCAAAAAAGCCATTTAAGCCTTTTCACAGTGAGATCTATGCGATATGGCCGAGAAATGTAATTTTGATGTTAACTCCCAAACCGCTGATTAGAAGTCAACCAAACTTCACCCAATAGTGTATTGTATCACATTCTAGTAGTTACATTTGAAAATTTCGTTCTAGGACATTTGGTTTGAGCGCAATTATTAAACTTAGGTCAAAAAAGCCATTTAAGCCTTTTCACAGTGAGATCTATGCGATATGGCCGAGAAATGTAATTTTGATGTTAACTCCCAAACCGCTGCGCAGAAGTAAACCAAACTTCACCCATTAGTGTATTGTATCACAATCTAGTAGTTACATGTGGAAATTTGGTTCTAGGACATTTGATTTGAGCGCAATCCTCAAACTTAGGTCAAAAAAGCCATTAAAGCCTTTTCACAGTGAGATCTATGCGATATGGCCGAGAAATGTAATTTTGATGTTAACTCCCAAACCGCTGCGCAGAAGTCAACCAAACTTCACCCAATAGTGTATTGTATCACAATCTAGTAGTTACATTTGAAAATTTTGTTCTAGGACATTTTGTTTGAACGCAATCATCAAACTTAATTAAAAAAGTCATTTAAGCCTTTTCACAGTGAGATCTATGCGATATGGCCGAGAAATGTAATTTTGATGTTAACTCCCAAACCGCTGCGCAGAAGTCAACCAAACTTCACCCAATAGTGTATTGTATCACAATCTAGTAGTTACATGTGGAAATTTGGTTATAGGACATTTGATTTGAGCGCAATCCTCAAACTTAGGTCAAAAAAGCCATTTAAGCCTTTTCACAGTGAGATCTATGCGATATGGCCGAGAAATGTAATTTTGATGTTAACTCCCAAACCGCTGCGCAGAAGTCAACCAAACTTCACCCAATAGTGTATTGTATCACAATCTAGTAGTTACATTTGAAAATTTTGTTCTAGGACATTTTGTTTGAACGCAATCATCAAACTTAATTAAAAAAGTCATTTAAGCCTTTTCACAGTGAGATCTATGCGATATGGCCGAGAAATGTAAATTTGATGTTAACTCCCAAACCGCTGCGCAGAAGTCAACCAAACTTCACCCAATAGTGTATTTTATCACATTCTAGTAGTTACATTTGAAAATTTCGTTCTAGGACATTTGATTTGAGCGCAATCTTTAAACTTAGGTCAAAAAAGCCATTTAAGCCTTTTCACAGTGAGATCTATGCGATATGGCCGAGAAATGTAATTTTGATGTTAACTCCCAAACCGCTGCGCAGAAGTCAACCAAACTTCACCCAATAGTGTATTGTATCACAATCTAGTAGTTACATTTGAAAATTTTGTTCTAGGAAATTTTGTTTGAGCGCAATCATCAAACTTAATTAAAAAAGTCATTTAAGCCTTTTCACAGTGAGATCTATGCGATATGGCCGAGAAATGTAAATTTGATGTTAACTCCCAAACCGCTGCGCAGAAGTCAACCAAACTTCACCCATTAGTGTATTGTATCACAATCTAGTAGTTACATGTGAAAATTTGTTTCTAGGACATTTGATTTGAGCGCAATCCTCAAACTTAGGTCAAAAAAGCCATTTAAGCCTTTTCACAGGGAGATCTATGCGATATGGCCGAGAAATGTAATTTTGATGTTAACTCCCAAACCGCTGCGCAGAAGTCAACCAAACTTCACCCAATAGTGTATTGTATCACATTCTAGTAGTTACATTTGAAAATTTCGTTCTAGGACATTTGGTTTGAGCGCAATTATTAAACTTAGGTCAAAAAAGCCATTTAAGGCTTTTTCACAGTGAGATCTATGCGATATGGCCGAGAAATGTAATTTTGATGTTAACTCCCAAACCGCTGCGCAGAAGTAAACCAAACTTCACCCATTAGTGTATTGTATCACAATCTAGTAGATACATTTGAAAATTTCGTTCTAGGACATTTGATTTGAGCGCAATCTTTAAACTTAGGTCAAAAAAGCCATTTAAGCCTTTTCACAGTGAGATCTATGCGATATGGCCGAGAAATGTAATTTTGATGTTAACTCCCAAACCGCTGCGCAGAAGTAAACCAAACTTCACCCATTAGTGTATTGTATAACAATCTAGTAGTTACATTTGAAAATTTTGTTCTAGGACATTTTGTTTGAGCGCAATCCTCAAACTTAGGTCAAAAAAGCCATTTAAGCCTTTTCACAGTGAGATCTATGCGATATGGCCGAGAAATGTAATTTTGATGTTAACTCCCAAACCGCTGCGCAGAAGTCAACCAAACTTCACCCATTAGTGTATTGTATCACAATCTAGTAGTTACATGTGGAAATTTGGTTATAGGACATTTGATTTGAGCGCAATCCTCAAACTTAGGTCAAAAAAGCCATTTAAGCCTTTTCACAGTGAGATCTATGCGATATGGCCGAGAAATGTAATTTTGATGTTAACTCCCAAACCGCTGCGCAGAAGTCAACCAAACTTCACCCAATAGTGTATTGTATCACAATCTAGTAGTTACATTTGAAAATTTTGTTCTAGGAAATTTTGTTTGAGCGCAATCATCAAACTTAATTAAAAAAGTCATTTAAGCCTTTTCACAGTGAGATCTATGCGATATGGCCGAGAAATGTAAATTTGATGTTAACTCCCAAACCGCT
Organism: Corythoichthys intestinalis; assembly: GCF_030265065.1. Classification (NCBI taxonomy): domain Eukaryota; kingdom Metazoa; phylum Chordata; class Actinopteri; order Syngnathiformes; family Syngnathidae; genus Corythoichthys; species Corythoichthys intestinalis. Next base: position 3,591,891 of record NW_026651595.1, on the reverse strand, counting down.
GCGCAGAAGTCAACCAAACTTCACCCAATAGTGTATTTTATCACATTCTAGTAGTTACATTTGAAAATTTCGTTCTAGGACATTTGGTTTGAGCGCAATTATTAAACTTAGGTCAAAAAAGCCATTTAAGCCTTTTCACAGTGAGATCTATGCGATATGGCCGAGAAATGTAAATTTGATGTTAACTCCCAAACCGCTGCGCAGAAGTAAACCAAACTTCACCCATTAGTGTATTGTATCACAATCTAGTAGATACATTTGAAAATTTCGTTCTAGGACATTTGATTTGAGCGCAATCTTTAAACTTAGGTCAAAAAAGCCATTTAAGCCTTTTCACAGTGAGATCTATGCGATATGGCCGAGAAATGTAATTTTGATGTTAACTCCCAAACCGCTGCGCAGAAGTAAACCAAACTTCACCCATTAGTGTATTGTATCACAATCTAGTAGTTACATTTGAAAATTTTGTTCTAGGACATTTTGTTTGAACGCAATCATCAAACTTAATTACCTTGGTCTTTCCAAAGGAAAGAACAAGGTAATGATATTCTACAACTTTATTGTACTTATTATTACCTTGGTCTTTCCAAAGGAAAGAACAAGGTAATGATATTCTACAACTTTATTGTACTTATTATTCTTATTATTATTTATTCATCTTATTCTCCGCGTTTTTTTGAGCCAACGCACAGCCCAAACCGTAGCCCCGATCGGCACCGTTCAAGTATCGGCATGACCGGAATTTTCGCGTGACGATGGGAATTTTTCAAAACGCCACGAAAAATTTTCCGTTCGCCCGTAAACGGCAATTTTCCGAAAAAAAAAAAAAGTTTAAAAATGTATCTAGTCCTACAATTTTTGACCAAATCACATAATTTGGGTATCAAAAATTCCGGGACGGTGAGGGGCATAAAAGTTGTATACAGAATTTTGCAAAAATTTACGGTTCCCCGGAAATTTGCCAAAAACTTTCCTATTCATTTTGAATGGAAAAAAAACGCGCGCTTCACAGCCCGAACCGTTAGACCGATCGGCACCGTTCAAGTATCGGCATGACCGGAATTTTCGCGTGACACAGGAAACTTTACAAATGGCCCCGCAAATTTTTCCGTTCGTCCGTAAACGGCAATTTTCCGTGAAAAAAAAAAAAGTTTCAAAATGTATCTAGTCCTACAATTTTTGACCAAATCAAATAATTTGGGCATCAAAAATTCCGGGACGGTGAGGGGCATAAAAGTTGTATACAGAATTTGGAAAAAAATTACGCTTCCTCGGAAATTTGCCAAAAACTATCCCATTCATTTCGAATGGGAAAAGTCCCATTCACTTCCAATGGAATTTACATTGCATTGATGCCATTGACGGCCATGCATGTCGAATCTACTGATGCCAATGTACTTGGATTCAATTGACTATATAGATGTCGATGCCATTGACTGCCATGGACGTCCAAAATTTTTCCCATTCATTTTCAATGGGGAAAAAACAAAATTACCCCAAATCAACAGAAAATGACCAGATATCAATAGGACGTGTCCCCCAAACTTCCCCAATTCCATTGACGCTTATGAAGGGTGCCGCCATTGACTTCCATGGACGTCCAAAATTTTTCCCATTCATTTTCAATGGGGAAAAAACTAAATTTCTCCAAATCAACAGAAAATGACCAGATATCAATAGGACGTATATCCCAAACGTCCCCAATTATATTGACGCTTATGGGGGGTGCTGCCATTGACGTCCATGGACGTCCAAAATTTTACCCATTCATTTTCAATGGGAATTTTTTTTTTTTCCCCAAATCAACAGAAAATGACTAGATATCATTAGGACGTGTCCCCCAAATGTCCCCGATTGCATTGCCGCTTATGGAGGGTGATGCCATTGACGTTCATGGACGTCCAAACTTCCCATTCATTTCCTATGGCATTTCTTCATGTTTCTTAATTTTATTGATGCCAATGTACTTGGATTCCATTGACGCTTATGTAAGTTGATACCATTGACGTCCATGGACGTCCAAAATTTTTCCCATTCATTTTCAATGGGAAAATTTTTTTTTTTCCCAAATCAAGAGAAAATGACTAGATATCATTAGGACGTGTCCCCCAAACTTCCCCGATTCCATTAACAATTATGAAAGGTGCCGCCATTGACGTCCATGGACGTCCAATTCTCCCATTCATTTCTAACGGCTTTTACTTTGTTTTTTGCCAATGACTGGCATTATGATCCATTCTATTGATAGACCTGAGTGGGGCTAAGATCTGTATCTCCACAGAGGAAAGACCAAGGTGTGTAATTTCTCCCGAAATTGCAGTTTCTAGTTATTATTATTATTTATTCATCTTATTCTCCGCGTTTTTTTGAGCCAACGCACAGCCCAAACCGTAGCCCCGATCGGCACCGTTCAAGTATCGGCATGACCGGAATTATCGCGTGACGATGGGAATTTTTCAAAACGCCACGAAAAATTTTCCGTTCGCCCGTAAACGGCAATTTTCCGAAAAAAAAAAAAAGTTTAAAAATGTATCTAGTCCTACAATTTTTGACCAAATCACATAATTTGGGTATCAAAAATTCCGGGACGGTGAGGGGCATAAAAGTTGTATACAGAATTTGGAAAAAATTTACGGTTCCCCGGAAATTTGCCAAAAACTCTCCCATTCATTTCTAATGGGAAAAGTTCCCATTCACTTCAATGGGATTTCAATGGAATTTACATTGCATTGATGCCATTGACGGCCATGCATGTCGAATCTATTGATGCCAATGTACTTGGATTCAATTGGCTATATGGATGTCGATGCCATTGACGGCCATGGACGTCCAAAATTTTTCCCATTCATTTTCAATGGGGAAAAAACTACATTTCCCCAAATCAACAGAAAATGACCAGATATCAATAGGACGTGTCCCCCAAACTTCCCCAATTCCATTTACGCTTATGGAGGGTGATGCCAATGACGTCCATGGACGTCCAAAATTTTACCCATTCATTTTCAATGGGAATTTTTTTTTTTTCCCCAAATCAACAGAAAATGACTAGATATCATTAGGACGTGTCCCCCAAATGTCCCCGATTGCATTGCCGCTTATGGAGGGTAATGCCATTGACGTCCATGGACGTCCAAAATTTTACCCATTCATTTTCAATGGGAATTTTTTTTTTTCCCCAAATCAACAGAAAATGACTAGATATCAATAGGACGTGTCCCCCAAATGTCCCCAATTGCATTACTGCTTATGGAGGGTGATGCCATTGACGTCCAGGGACGTCCAAACTTCCCATTTATTCCAATGGCATTTCTTCATGTTTGTTCATTCTATTGATGCCAATGTACTTAGATTCCATTGACGCTTATGTAAGTTGATACCATTGACGTCCATAGACGTCCAAAATTTTTCCCATTCATTTTCAATGGGAAATTTTTTTTTTTCCCCAAATCAACAGAAAATGACTAGATATCATTAGGACGTGTCCCCCAAATGTCCCCGATTGCATTGCCGCTTATGGAGGGTGATGCCATTGACGTTCATGGACGTCCAAACTTCCCATTAAATCCCAATGGCATTTCTTCATGTTTGTTCATTCTATTGATGCCAATGTACTTGGATTCCATTGACGCTTATGTAAGTTGATACCATTGACGTCCATGGACGTCCAAAATTTTTCCCATTCATTTTCAATGGGAATTTTTTTTTTTTCCCCAAATCAACAGAAAATGACTAGATATCAATAGGACGTGTCCCCCAAATGTCCCCGATTGCATTGCCTCTTATGGAGGGTGATGCCATTGACGGCCACGGACGTCCAAACTTCCCATTCATTTCCAATGGCATTTCTTCATGTTTGTTCATTCTATTGATGCCAATGTACTTGGATTCCATTGACGCTTATGTAAGTTGATACCATTGACGTCCATGGACGTCCAAAATTTTTCCCATTCATTTTCAATGGGAATTTTTTTTTTTTCCCCAAATCAACAGAAAATGACTAGATATCAATAGGACGTGTCCCCCAAATGTCCCCGATTGGATTGCCGCTTATGGAGGGTGATGCCATTGACGGCCATGGACGTCCAATTCTCCCAATCTTTTCTAATGGCTTTTACTTTGTTTAGTGCCATTGACTGGCATTATGGTCCATTCTATTGATAGACCTGAGTGGGGCTAAGATCTGTATCTCCACAGAGGAAAGACCAAGGTGTGTAATTTCTCCCGAAATTGCAGTTTCTAGTTATTATTATTATTATTTATTCATCTTATTCTCCGCGTTTTTTTGAGCCAACGCACAGCCTAAACCGTAGCCCCGATCGGCACCGTTCAAGTATCGGCATGACCGGAATTTTCGCGTGACGATGGGAATTTTTCAAAACGCCACGAAAAATTTTCCGTTCGCCCGTAAACGGCAATTTTCCGAAAAAAAAAAAAAGTTTAAAAATGTATCTAGTCCTACAATTTTTGACCAAATCACATAATTTGGGTATCAAAAATTCCGGGACGGTGAGGGGCATAAAAGTTGTATACAGAATTTGGCAAAAATTTACGGTTCCCCGGAAATTTGCCAAAAACTTTCCTATTCATTTTGAATGGAAAACAAAACGCGCGCTTCACAGCCCGAACCGTTAGACCGATCGGCACCGTTCAAGTATCGGCACGACCGGAATTTTTGCGTGACACAGGAAACTTTACAAATGGCCCCGAAAATTTTTCCGTTCGTCCGTAAACGGCAATTTTCCGTGAAAAAAAAAAAAGTTTCAAAATGTATCTAGTCCTACAATTTTTGACCAAATCAAATAATTTGGGCATCAAAAATTCCGGGACGGTGAGGGGCATTAAAGTTGTATACAGAATTTGGGAAAAAATTACGCTTCCTCGGAAATTTGCCAAAAACTATCCCATTCATTTCGAATGGGAAAAGTCCCATTCACTTCCAATGGGATTTCCAATGGAATTTACATTGCATTGATGCCATTGACGGCCATGCATGTCGAATCTACTGATGCCAATGTACTTGGATTCAACTGACTATATAGATGTCGATGCCATTGACTGCCATGGACGTCCAAAATTTTTCCCATTCATTTTCAATGGGGAAAAAACAAAATTACCCCAAATCAACAGAAAATGACCAGATATCAATAGGACGTGTCCCCCAAACTTCCCCAATTCCATTGACGCTTATGAAGGGTGCCGCCATTGACTTACATGGACGTCCAAAATTTTTCCCATTCATTTTCAATGGGGAAAAAACTACATTTCTCCAAATCAACAGAAAATGACCAGATATCAATAGGGCGTATATCCCAAACGTCCCCAATTCCATTGACGCTTATGGGGGGTGCTGCCATTGACGTCCATGGACGTCCAAAATTTTACCCATTCATTTTCAATGGGAAATTTTTTTTTTTCCCCAAATCAACAGAAAATGACTAGATATCAATAGGACCTGTCCCCCAAATGTCCCCGATTGCATTGCTGCTTATGGAGGGTGATGCCATTGACGTCCAGGGACGTCCAAACTTCCCATTCATTTCCAATGGCATTTCTTCATGTTTGTTCATTCTTTTGATGCCAATGTACTTGGATTCCATTGACGGTTATGTAAGTTGATACCATTGACGTCCATGGACGTCCAAAATTTTTCCCATTCATTTTCAATGGGAAATTTTTTTTTTCTTCCCAAATCAACAGAAAATGACTAGATATCATTAGGACGTGTCCCCCAAATGTCCCCGATTGCATTGCTGCTTATGGAGGGTGATGCCATTGACGTCCAGGGACGTCCAAACTTCCCATTAATTTCCAATGGCATTTCTTCATGTTTGTTCATTCTATTGATGCCAATGTACTTGGATTCCATTGACGCTTATGTAAGTTGATACCATTGACGTCCATGGACGTCCAAAAATTTTCCCATTCATTTTCAATGGGATTTTTTTTTTTTTCCCAAATCAACAGAAATTGACTAGATATCATTAGGACGTGTCCCCCAAATGTCCCCGATTGCATTGCCGCTTATGGAGGGTGATACCATTGACGTTCATGGACGTCCAAACTTCCCATTCATTTCCAATGGCATTTCTTCATGTTTGTTCATTTTATTGATGCCAATGTACTTGGATTCCATTGACGCTTATGTAAGTTGATACCATTGACGTCCATGGACGTCCAAAATTTTTCCCATTCATTTTCAATGAGATTTTTTTTTTTTTTCCCAAATCAACAGAAAATGACTAGATATCAATAGGACGTGTCCCCCAAACTTCCCCGATTCCATTAACAATTATGGAGGGTGCTGCCATTGACGGACATGGACGTCCAATTCTCCCAATCTTTTCTAATGGCTTTAACTTTGTTTAGTGCCAATGACTGGCATTATGGTCCATTCTATTGATAGACCTGAGTGGGGCTAAGATTTGTATCTCCACAGAGGAAAGACCAAGGTGTGTAATTTCTCCCGAAATTGCAGTTTCTAGTTAAAAAAGTCATTTAAGCCTTTTCACAGTGAGATCTATGCGATATGGCCGAGAAATGTAATTTTGATGTTAACTCCCAAACCGCTGCGCAGAAGTCAACCAAACTTCACCCATTAGTGTATTGTATCACAATCTAGTAGTTACATGTGGAAATTTGGTTATAGGACATTTGATTTGAGCGCAATCCTCAAACTTAGGTCAAAAAAGCCATTTAAGCCTTTTCACAGTGAGATCTATGCGATATGGCCGAGAAATGTAATTTTGATGTTAACTCCCAAACCGCTGCGCAGAAGTCAACCAAACTTCACCCAATAGTGTATTGTATCACATTCTAGAAGTTACATTTGAAAATTTCGTTCTAGGACATTTGGTTTGAGCGCAATCATTAAACTTAGGTCAAAAAAGCCATTTAAGCCTTTTCACAGTGAGATCTATGCGATATGGCCGAGAAATGTAATTTTGATGTTAACTCCCAAACCGCTGCGCAGAAGTCAACCAAACTTCACCCAATAGTGTATTGTATCACAATCTAGTAGTTACATTTGAAAATTTTGTTCTAGGAAATTTTGTTTGAGCGCAATCATCAAACTTAATTAAAAAAGTCATTTAAGCCTTTTCACAGTGAGATCTATGCGATATGGCCGAGAAATGTAAATTTGATGTTAACTCCCAAACCGCTGCGCAGAAGTCAACCAAACTTCACCCATTAGTGTATTGTATCACAATCTAGTAGTTACATGTGAAAATTTGTTTCTAGGACATTTGATTTGAGCGCAATCCTCAAACTTAGGTCAAAAAAGCCATTTAAGCCTTTTCACAGGGAGATCTATGCGATATGGCCGAGAAATGTAATTTTGATGTTAACTCCCAAACTGCTGCGCAGAAGTCAACCAAACTTCACCCAATAGTGTATTGTATCACATTCTAGTAGTTACATTTGAAAATTTCGTTCTAGGACATTTGGTTTGAGCGCAATTATTAAACTTAGGTCAAAAAAGCCATTTAAGCCTTTTCACAGTGAGATCTATGCGATATGGCCGAGAAATGTAATTTTGATGTTAACTCCCAAACCGCTGCGCAGAAGTAAACCAAACTTCACCCATTAGTGTATTGTATCACAATCTAGTAGATACATTTCAAAATTTCGTTCTAGGACATTTGATTTGAGCGCAATCTTTAAACTTAGGTCAAAAAAGCCATTTAAGCCTTTTCACAGTGAGATCTATGCGATATGGCCGAGAAATGTAATTTTGATGTTAACTCCCAAACCGCTGCGCAGAAGTAAACCAAACTTCACCCATTAGTGTATTGTATCACAATCTAGTAGTTACATTTGAAAATTTTGTTCTAGGACATTTTGTTTGAGCGCAATCCTCAAACTTAGGTCAAAAAAGCCATTTAAGCCTTTTCACAGTGAGATCTATGCGATATGGCCGAGAAATGTAATTTTGATGTTAACTCCCAAACCGCTGCGCAGAAGTCAACCAAACTTCACCCATTAGTGTATTGTATCACAATCTAGTAGTTACATGTGGAAATTTGGTTCTAGGACATTTGATTTGAGCGCAATCCTCAAACCTAGGTCAAAAAAGCCATTTAAGCCTTTTCACAGTGAGATCTATGCGATATGGCCGAGAAATGTAATTTTGATGTTAACTCCCAAACCGCTGCGCAGAAGTCAACCAGACTTCACCCAATAGTGTATTGTATCACATTCTAGTAGTTACATTTGAAAATTTCGTTCTAGGACATTTGGTTTGAGCGCAATCATTAAACTTAGGTCAAAAAAGCCATTTAAGCCTTTTCACAGTGAGATCTATGCGATATGGCCGAGAAATGTAATTTTGATGTTAACTCCCAAACCGCTGCGCAGAAGTCAACCAAACTTCACCCATTAGTGTATTGTATCACAATCTAGTAGTTACATGTAGAAATTTGGTTCTAGGACATTTGATTTGAGCGCAATCCTCAAACTTAGGTCAAAAAAGCCATTTAAGCCTTTTCACAGTGAGATCTATGCGATATGGCCGAGAAATGTAATTTTGATGTTAACTCCCAAACCGCTGCGCAGAAGTCAACCAAACTTCACCCAATAGTGTATTGTATTACAATCTAGTAGTTACATTTGAAAATTTTGTTCTAGGAAATTTTGTTTGAGCGCAATCATCAAACTTAATTAAAAAAGTCATTTAAGCCTTTTCACAGTGAGATCTATGCGATATGGCCGAGAAATGTAATTTTGATGTTAACTCCCAAACCGCTGCGCAGAAGTCAACCAAACTTCACCCATTAGTGTATTGTATCACAATCTAGTAGTTACATGTGAAAATTTGGTTCTAGGACATTTGATTTGAGCGCAATCCTCAAACTTAGGTCAAAAAAGCCATTTAAGCCTTTTCACAGTGAGATCTATGCGATATGGCCGAGAAATGTAATTTTGATGTTAACTCCCAAACCGCTGCGCAGAAGTCAACCAAACTTCACCCAATAGTGTATTGTATCACATTCTAGTAGTTACATTTGAAAATTTCGTTCTAGGACATTTGGTTTGAGCGCAATTATTAAACTTAGGTCAAAAAAGCCATTTAAGCCTTTTCACAGTGAGATCTATGCGATATGGCCGAGAAATGTAATTTTGATGTTAACTCCCAAACCGCTGCGCAGAAGTAAACCAAACTTCACCCATCAGTGTATTGTATCACAATCTAGTAGTTACATGTGGAAATTTGGTTCTAGGACATTTGATTTGAGCGCAATCCTCAAACTTAGGTCAAAAAAGCCATTTAAGCCTTTTCACAGTGAGATCTATGCGATATGGCCGAGAAATGTAATTTTGATGTTAACTCCCAAACCGCTGCGCAGAAGTCAACTAAACTTCACCCAATAGTGTATTGTATCACATTCTAGTAGTTACATTTGAAAATTTCGTTCTAGGACATTTGGTTTGAGCGCAATCATTAAACTTAATTAAAAAAGTCATTTAAGCCTTTTCACAGTGAGATCTATGCGATATGGCCGAGAAATGTAATTTTGATGTTAACACCCAAACCGCTGCGCAGAAGTCAACCAAACTTCACCCAATAGTGTATTGTATCACAATCTAGTAGTTACATTTGAAAATTTTGTTCTAGGACATTTTGTTTGAACGCAATCATCAAACTTAATTAAAAAAGTCATTTAAGCCTTTTCACAGTGAGATCTATGCGATATGGCCGAGAAATGTAATTTTGATGTTAACTCCCAAACCGCTGCGCAGAAGTCAACCAAACTTCACCCAATAGTGTATTGTATCACATTCTAGTAGTTACATTTGAAAATTTTGTTCTAGGAAATTTTGTTTGAGCGCAATCATCAAACTTAATTAAAAAAGTCATTTAAGCCTTTTCACAGTGAGATCTATGCGATATGGCCAAGAAATGTAATTTTGATGTTAACTCCCAAACCGCTGCGCAGAAGTCAACCAAACTTCACCCATTAGTGTATTGTATCACAATCTAGTAGTTACATGTGGAAATTTGGTTCTAGGACATTTGATTTGAGCGCAATACTCAAACTTAGGTCAAAAAAGCCATTTAAGCCTTTTCACAGTGAGATCTACGCGATATGGCCGAGAAATGTAATTTTGATGTTTACTCCCAAACCGCTGCGCAGAAGTAAACCAAACTTCACCCATTAGTGTATTGTATCACAATCTAGTAGTTACATGTGAAAATTTGGTTCTAGGACATTTGATTTGAGCGCAATCCTCAAACTTAGGTCAAAAAAGCCATTTAAGCCTTTTCACAGTGAGATCTATGCGATATGGCCGAGAAATGTAATTTTGATGTTAACTCCCAAACCGCTGCGCAGAAGTCAACCAAACTTCACCCAATAGTGTATTGTATCACATTCTAGTAGTTACATTTGAAAATTTTGTTCTAGGAAATTTTGTTTGAGCGCAATCATCAAACTTAATTAAAAAAGTCATTTAAGCCTTTTCACAGTGAGATCTATGCGATATGGCCGAGAAATGTAATTTTGATGTTAACTCCCAAACCGCTGCGCAGAAGTCAACCAAACTTCACCCATTAGTGTATTGTATCACAATCTAGTAGTTACATGTGGAAATTTGGTTCTAGGACATTTGATTTGAGCGCAATCCTCAAACTTAGGTCAAAAAAGCCATTTAAGCCTTTTCACAGTGAGATCTATGCGATATGGCCGAGAAATGTAATTTTGATGTTAACTCCCAAACCGCTGATTAGAAGTCAACCAAACTTCACCCAATAGTGTATTGTATCACATTCTAGTAGTTACATTTGAAAATTTCGTTCTAGGACATTTGGTTTGAGCGCAATTATTAAACTTAGGTCAAAAAAGCCATTTAAGCCTTTTCACAGTGAGATCTATGCGATATGGCCGAGAAATGTAATTTTGATGTTAACTCCCAAACCGCTGCGCAGAAGTAAACCAAACTTCACCCATTAGTGTATTGTATCACAATCTAGTAGTTACATGTGGAAATTTGGTTCTAGGACATTTGATTTGAGCGCAATCCTCAAACTTAGGTCAAAAAAGCCATTAAAGCCTTTTCACAGTGAGATCTATGCGATATGGCCGAGAAATGTAATTTTGATGTTAACTCCCAAACCGCTGCGCAGAAGTCAACCAAACTTCACCCAATAGTGTATTGTATCACAATCTAGTAGTTACATTTGAAAATTTTGTTCTAGGACATTTTGTTTGAACGCAATCATCAAACTTAATTAAAAAAGTCATTTAAGCCTTTTCACAGTGAGATCTATGCGATATGGCCGAGAAATGTAATTTTGATGTTAACTCCCAAACCGCTGCGCAGAAGTCAACCAAACTTCACCCAATAGTGTATTGTATCACAATCTAGTAGTTACATGTGGAAATTTGGTTATAGGACATTTGATTTGAGCGCAATCCTCAAACTTAGGTCAAAAAAGCCATTTAAGCCTTTTCACAGTGAGATCTATGCGATATGGCCGAGAAATGTAATTTTGATGTTAACTCCCAAACCGCTGCGCAGAAGTCAACCAAACTTCACCCAATAGTGTATTGTATCACAATCTAGTAGTTACATTTGAAAATTTTGTTCTAGGACATTTTGTTTGAACGCAATCATCAAACTTAATTAAAAAAGTCATTTAAGCCTTTTCACAGTGAGATCTATGCGATATGGCCGAGAAATGTAAATTTGATGTTAACTCCCAAACCGCTGCGCAGAAGTCAACCAAACTTCACCCAATAGTGTATTTTATCACATTCTAGTAGTTACATTTGAAAATTTCGTTCTAGGACATTTGATTTGAGCGCAATCTTTAAACTTAGGTCAAAAAAGCCATTTAAGCCTTTTCACAGTGAGATCTATGCGATATGGCCGAGAAATGTAAATTTGATGTTAACTCCCAAACCGCTGCGCAGAAGTAAACCAAACTTCACCCATTAGTGTATTGTATCACAATCTAGTAGATACATTTGAAAATTTCGTTCTAGGACATTTGATTTGAGCGCAATCTTTAAACTTAGGTCAAAAAAGCCATTTAAGCCTTTTCACAGTGAGATCTATGCGATATGGCCGAGAAATGTAATTTTGATGTTAACTCCCAAACCGCTGCGCAGAAGTCAACCAAACTTCACCCATTAGTGTATTATATCACAATCTAGTAGTTACATGTGGAAATTTGGTTATAGGACATTTGATTTGAGCGCAATCCTCAAACTTAGGTCAAAAAAGCCATTTAAGCCTTTTCACAGTGAGATCTATGCGATATGGCCGAGAAATGTAATTTTGATGTTAACTCCCAAACCGCTGCGCAGAAGTCAACCAAACTTCACCCAATAGTGTATTGTATCACATTCTAGTAGTTACATTTGAAAATTTCGTTCTAGGACATTTGGTTTGAGCGCAATCATTAAACTTAGGTCAAAAAAGCCATTTAAGCCTTTTCACAGTGAGATCTATGCGATATGGCCGAGAAATGTAATTTTGATGTTAACTCCCAAACCGCTGCGCAGAAGTCAACCAAACTTCACCCAATAGTGTATTGTATCACAATCTAGTAGTTACATTTGAAAATTTTGTTCTAGGAAATTTTGTTTGAGCGCAATCATCAAACTTAATTAAAAAAGTCATTTAAGCCTTTTCACAGTGAGATCTATGCGATATGGCCGAGAAATGTAAATTTGATGTTAACTCCCAAACCGCTGCGCAGAAGTCAACCAAACTTCACCCATTAGTGTATTGTATCACAATCTAGTAGTTACATGTGAAAATTTGTTTCTAGGACATTTGATTTGAGCGCAATCCTCAAACTTAGGTCAAAAAAGCCATTTAAGCCTTTTCACAGGGAGATCTATGCGATATGGCCGAGAAATGTAATTTTGATGTTAACTCCCAAACCGCTGCGCAGAAGTCAACCAAACTTCACCCAATAGTGTATTGTATCACATTCTAGTAGTTACATTTGAAAATTTCGTTCTAGGACATTTGGTTTGAGCGCAATTATTAAACTTAGGTCAAAAAAGCCATTTAAGGCTTTTTCACAGTGAGATCTATGCGATATGGCCGAGAAATGTAATTTTGATGTTAACTCCCAAACCGCTGCGCAGAAGTAAACCAAACTTCACCCATTAGTGTATTGTATCACAATCTAGTAGATACATTTGAAAATTTCGTTCTAGGACATTTGATTTGAGCGCAATCTTTAAACTTAGGTCAAAAAAGCCATTTAAGCCTTTTCACAGTGAGATCTATGCGATATGGCCGAGAAATGTAATTTTGATGTTAACTCCCAAACCGCTGCGCAGAAGTAAACCAAACTTCACCCATTAGTGTATTGTATCACAATCTAGTAGTTACATTTGAAAATTTTGTTCTAGGACATTTTGTTTGAGCGCAATCCTCAAACTTAGGTCAAAAAAGCCATTTAAGCCTTTTCACAGTGAGATCTATGCGATATGGCCGAGAAATGTAATTTTGATGTTAACTCCCAAACCGCTGCGCAGAAGTCAACCAAACTTCACCCATTAGTGTATTGTATCACAATCTAGTAGTTACATGTGGAAATTTGGTTATAGGACATTTGATTTGAGCGCAATCCTCAAACTTAGGTCAAAAAAGCCATTTAAGCCTTTTCACAGTGAGATCTATGCGATATGGCCGAGAAATGTAATTTTGATGTTAACTCCCAAACCGCTGCGCAGAAGTCAACCAAACTTCACCCAATAGTGTATTGTATCACAATCTAGTAGTTACATTTGAAAATTTTGTTCTAGGAAATTTTGTTTGAGCGCAATCATCAAACTTAATTAAAAAAGTCATTTAAGCCTTTTCACAGTGAGATCTATGCGATATGGCCGAGAAATGTAAATTTGATGTTAACTCCCAAACCGCTGCGCAGAAGTCAACCAAACTTCACCCAATAGTGTATTTTATCACATTCTAGTAGTTACATTTGAAAATTTCGTTCTAGGACATTTGGTTTGAGCGCAATTATTAAACTTAGGTCAAAAAAGCCATTTAAGCCTTTTCACAGTGAGATCTATGCGATATGGCCGAGAAATGTAAATTTGATGTTAACTCCCAAACCGCTGCGCAGAAGTAAACCAAACTTCACCCATTAGTGTATTGTATCACAATCTAGTAGATACATTTGAAAATTTCGTTCTAGGACATTTGATTTGAGCGCAATCTTTAAACTTAGGTCAAAAAAGCCATTTAAGCCTTTTCACAGTGAGATCTATGCGATATGGCCGAGAAATGTAATTTTGATGTTAACTCCAAAACCGCTGCGCAGAAGTAAACCAAACTTCACCCATTAGTGTATTGTATCACAATCTAGTAGTTACATTTGAAAATTTTGTTCTAGGACATTTTGTTTGAACGCAATCATCAAACTTAATTAAAAAAGTCATTTAAGCCTTTTCACAGTGAGATCTATGCGATATGGCCGAGAAATGTAATTTTGATGTTAACTCCCAAACCGCTGCGCAGAAGTCAACCAAACTTCACCCATTAGTGTATTGTATCACAATCTAGTAGTTACATGTGGAAATTTGGTTATAGGACATTTGATTTGAGCGCAATCCTCAAACTTAGGTCAAAAAAGCCATTTAAGCCTTTTCACAGTGAGATCTATGCGATATGGCCGAGAAATGTAATTTTGATGTTAACTCCCAAACCGCTGCGCAGAAGTCAACCAAACTTCACCCAATAGTGTATTGTATCACATTCTAGTAGTTACATTTGAAAATTTCGTTCTAGGACATTTGGTTTGAGCGCAATCATTAAACTTAGGTCAAAAAAGCCATTTAAGCCTTTTCACAGTGAGATCTATGCGATATGGCCGAGAAATGTAATTTTGATGTTAACTCCCAAACCGCTGCGCAGAAGTCAACCAAACTTCACCCAATAGTGTATTGTATCACAATCTAGTAGTTACATTTGAAAATTTTGTTCTAGGAAATTTTGTTTGAGCGCAATCATCAAACTTAATTAAAAAAGTCATTTAAGCCTTTTCACAGTGAGATCTATGCGATATGGCCGAGAAATGTAAATTTGATGTTAACTCCCAAACCGCTGCGCAGAAGTCAACCAAACTTCACCCATTAGTGTATTGTATCACAATCTAGTAGTTACATGTGAAAATTTGTTTCTAGGACATTTGATTTGAGCGCAATCCTCAAACTTAGGTCAAAAAAGCCATTTAAGCCTTTTCACAGGGAGATCTATGCGATATGGCCGAGAAATGTAATTTTGATGTTAACTCCCAAACCGCTGCGCAGAAGTCAACCAAACTTCACCCAATAGTGTATTGTATCACATTCTAGTAGTTACATTTGAAAATTTCGTTCTAGGACATTTGGTTTGAGCGCAATTATTAAACTTAGGTCAAAAAAGCCATTTAAGGCTTTTTTACAGTGAGATCTATGCGATATGGCCGAGAAATGTAATTTTGATGTTAACTCCCAAACCGCTGCGCAGAAGTAAACCAAACTTCACCCATTAGTGTATTGTATCACAATCTAGTAGATACATTTGAAAATTTCGTTCTAGGACATTTGATTTGAGCGCAATCTTTAAACTTAGGTCAAAAAAGCCATTTAAGCCTTTTCACAGTGAGATCTATGCGATATGGCCGAGAAATGTAATTTTGATGTTAACTCCCAAACCGCTGCGCAGAAGTAAACCAAACTTCACCCATTAGTGTATTGTATCACAATCTAGTAGTTACATTTGAAAATTTTGTTCTAGGACATTTTGTTTGAGCGCAATCCTCAAACTTAGGTCAAAAAAGCCATTTAAGCCTTTTCACAGTGAGATCTATGCGATATGGCCGAGAAATGTAATTTTGATGTTAACTCCCAAACCGCTGCGCAGAAGTCAACCAAACTTCACCCATTAGTGTATTGTATCACAATCTAGTAGTTACATGTGGAAATTTGGTTATAGGACATTTGATTTGAGCGCAATCCTCAAACTTAGGTCAAAAAAGCCATTTAAGCCTTTTCACAGTGAGATCTATGCGATATGGCCGAGAAATGTAATTTTGATGTTAACTCCCAAACCGCTGCGCAGAAGTCAACCAAACTTCACCCAATAGTGTATTGTATCACAATCTAGTAGTTACATTTGAAAATTTTGTTCTAGGAAATTTTGTTTGAGCGCAATCATCAAACTTAATTAAAAAAGTCATTTAAGCCTTTTCACAGTGAGATCTATGCGATATGGCCGAGAAATGTAAATTTGATGTTAACTCCCAAACCGCTGCGCAGAAGTCAACCAAACTTCACCCAATAGTGTATTTTATCACATTCTAGTAGTTACATTTGAAAATTTCGTTCTAGGACATTTGGTTTGAGCGCAATTATTAAACTTAGGTCAAAAAAGCCATTTAAGCCTTTTCACAGTGAGATCTATGCGATATGGCCGAGAAATGTAAATTTGATGTTAACTCCCAAACCGCTGCGCAGAAGTAAACCAAACTTCACCCATTAGTGTATTGTATCACAATCTAGTAGATACATTTGAAAATTTCGTTCTAGGACATTTGATTTGAGCGCAATCTTTAAACTTAGGTCAAAAAAGCCATTTAAGCCTTTTCACAGTGAGATCTATGCGATATGGCCGAGAAATGTAATTTTGATGTTAACTCCCAAACCGCTGCGCAGAAGTAAACCAAACTTCACCCATTAGTGTATTGTATCACAATCTAGTAGTTACATTTGAAAATTTTGTTCTAGGACATTTTGTTTGAACGCAATCATCAAACTTAATTAAAAAAGTCATTTAAGCCTTTTCACAGTGAGATCTATGCGATATGGCCGAGAAATGTAATTTTGATGTTAACTCCCAAACCGCTGCGCAGAAGTCAACCAAACTTCACCCATTAGTGTATTGTATCACAATCTAGTAGTTACATGTGGAAATTTGGTTATAGGACATTTGATTTGAGCGCAATCCTCAAACTTAGGTCAAAAAAGCCATTTAAGCCTTTTCACAGTGAGATCTATGCGATATGGCCGAGAAATGTAATTTTGATGTTAACTCCCAAACCGCTGCGCAGAAGTCAACCAAACTTCACCCAATAGTGTATTGTATCACATTCTAGTAGTTACATTTGAAAATTTCGTTCTAGGACATTTGGTTTGAGCGCAATCATTAAACTTAGGTCAAAAAAGCCATTTAAGCCTTTTCACAGTGAGATCTATGCGATATGGCCGAGAAATGTAATTTTGATGTTAACTCCCAAACCGCTGCGCAGAAGTCAACCAAACTTCACCCAATAGTGTATTGTATCACAATCTAGTAGTTACATTTGAAAATTTTGTTCTAGGAAATTTTGTTTGAGCGCAATCATCAAACTTAATTAAAAAAGTCATTTAAGCCTTTTCACAGTGAGATCTATGCGATATGGCCGAGAAATGTAAATTTGATGTTAACTCCCAAACCGCTGCGCAGAAGTCAACCAAACTTCACCCATTAGTGTATTGTATCACAATCTAGTAGTTACATGTGAAAATTTGTTTCTAGGACATTTGATTTGAGCGCAATCCTCAAACTTAGGTCAAAAAAGCCATTTAAGCCTTTTCACAGGGAGATCTATGCGATATGGCCGAGAAATGTAATTTTGATGTTAACTCCCAAACTGCTGCGCAGAAGTCAACCAAACTTCACCCAATAGTGTATTGTATCACATTCTAGTAGTTACATTTGAAAATTTCGTTCTAGGACATTTGGTTTGAGCGCAATTATTAAACTTAGGTCAAAAAAGCCATTTAAGCCTTTTCACAGTGAGATCTATGCGATATGGCCGAGAAATGTAATTTTGATGTTAACTCCCAAACCGCTGCGCAGAAGTAAACCAAACTTCACCCATTAGTGTATTGTATCACAATCTAGTAGATACATTTCAAAATTTCGTTCTAGGACATTTGATTTGAGCGCAATCTTTAAACTTAGGTCAAAAAAGCCATTTAAGCCTTTTCACAGTGAGATCTATGCGATATGGCCGAGAAATGTAATTTTGATGTTAACTCCCAAACCGCTGCGCAGAAGTAAACCAAACTTCACCCATTAGTGTATTGTATCACAATCTAGTAGTTACATTTGAAAATTTTGTTCTAGGACATTTTGTTTGAGCGCAATCCTCAAACTTAGGTCAAAAAAGCCATTTAAGCCTTTTCACAGTGAGATCTATGCGATATGGCCGAGAAATGTAATTTTGATGTTAACTCCCAAACCGCTGCGCAGAAGTCAACCAAACTTCACCCATTAGTGTATTGTATCACAATCTAGTAGTTACATGTGGAAATTTGGTTATAGGACATTTGATTTGAGCGCAATCCTCAAACTTAGGTCAAAAAAGCCATTTAAGCCTTTTCACAGTGAGATCTATGCGATATGGCCGAGAAATGTAATTTTGATGTTAACTCCCAAACCGCTGCGCAGAAGTCAACCAAACTTCACCCAATAGTGTATTGTATCACAATCTAGTAGTTACATTTGAAAATTTTGTTCTAGGAAATTTTGTTTGAGCGCAATCATCAAACTTAATTAAAAAAGTCATTTAAGCCTTTTCACAGTGAGATCTATGCGATATGGCCGAGAAATGTAAATTTGATGTTAACTCCCAAACCGCTGCGCAGAAGTCAACCAAACTTCACCCAATAGTGTATTTTATCACATTCTAGTAGTTACATTTGAAAATTTCGTTCTAGGACATTTGGTTTGAGCGCAATTATTAAACTTAGGTCAAAAAAGCCATTTAAGCCTTTTCACAGTGAGATCTATGCGATATGGCCGAGAAATGTAATTTTGATGTTAACTCCCAAACCGCTGCGCAGAAGTAAACCAAACTTCACCCATTAGTGTATTGTATCACAATCTAGTAGATACATGTGGAAATTTGGTTCTAGGACATTTGATTTGAGCGCAATCTTTAAACTTAGGTCAAAAAAGCCATTTAAGCCTTTTCACAGTGAGATCTGTGCGATATGGCCGAGAAATGTAATTTTGATGTTAACTCCCAAACCGCTGCGCAGAAGTAAACCAAACTTCACCCATTAGTGTATTGTATCACAATCTAGTAGTTACATTTGAAAATTTTGTTCTAGGACATTTTGTTTGAGCGCAATCCTCAAACTTAGGTCAAAAAAGCCATTTAAGCCTTTTCACAGTGAGATCTATGCGATATGGCCGAGAAATGTAATTTTGATGTTAACTCCCAAACCGCTGCGCAGAAGTCAACCAAACTTCACCCATTAGTGTATTGTATCACAATCTAGTAGTTACATGTGGAAATTTGGTTATAGGACATTTGATTTGAGCGCAATCCTCAAACTTAGGTCAAAAAAGCCATTTAAGCCTTTTCACAGTGAGATCTATGCGATATGGCCGAGAAATGTAATTTTGATGTTAACTCCCAAACCGCTGCGCAGAAGTCAACCAAACTTCACCCAATAGTGTATTGTATCACAATCTAGTAGTTACATTTGAAAATTTTGTTCTAGGAAATTTTGTTTGAGCGCAATCATCAAACTTAATTAAAAAAGTCATTTAAGCCTTTTCACAGTGAGATCTATGCGATATGGCCGAGAAATGTAAATTTGATGTTAACTCCCAAACCGCTGCGCAGAAGTCAACCAAACTTCACCCAATAGTGTATTTTATCACATTCTAGTAGTTACATTTGAAAATTTCGTTCTAGGACATTTGGTTTGAGCGCAATTATTAAACTTAGGTCAAAAAAGCCATTTAAGCCTTTTCACAGTGAGATCTATGCGATATGGCCGAGAAATGTAAATTTGATGTTAACTCCCAAACCGCTGCGCAGAAGTAAACCAAACTTCACCCATTAGTGTATTGTATCACAATCTAGTAGATACATTTGAAAATTTCGTTCTAGGACATTTGATTTGAGCGCAATCTTTAAACTTAGGTCAAAAAAGCCATTTAAGCCTTTTCACAGTGAGATCTATGCGATATGGCCGAGAAATGTAATTTTGATGTTAACTCCCAAACCGCTGCGCAGAAGTAAACCAAACTTCACCCATTAGTGTATTGTATCACAATCTAGTAGTTACATGTGAAAATTTGGTTCTAGGACATTTGATTTGAGCGCAATCCTCAAACTTAGGTCAAAAAAGCCATTTAAGCCTTTTCACAGTGAGATCTATGCGATATGGCCGAGAAATGTAATTTTGATGTTAGCTCCCAAACCGCTGCGCAGAAGTCAACCAAACTTCACCCAATAGTGTATTGTATCACATTCTAGTAGTTACATTTGAAAATTTCGTTCTAGGACATTTGGTTTGAGCGCAATTATTAAACTTAGGTCAAAAAAGCCATTTAAGCCTTTTCACAGTGAGATCTATGCGATATGGCCGAGAAATGTAATTTTGATGTTAACTCCCAAACCGCTGCGCAGAAGTAAACCAAACTTCACCCATTAGTGTATTGTATCACAATCTAGTAGATACATGTGGAAATTTGGTTCTAGGACATTTGATTTGAGCGCAATCTTTAAACTTAGGTCAAAAAAGCCATTTAAGCCTTTTCACAGTGAGATCTATGCGATATGGCCGAGAAATGTAATTTTGATGTTGACTCCCAAACCGCTGCGCAGAAGTAAACCAAACTTCACCCATTAGTGTATTGTATCACAATCTAGTAGATACATTTGAAAATTTCGTTCTAGGACATTTGATTTGAGCGCAATCTTTAAACTTAGTTCAAAAAAGCCATTTAAGCCTTTTCACAGTGAGATCTATGCGATATGGCCGAGAAATGTAATTTTGATGTTAACTCCCAAACCGCTGCGCAGAAGTAAACCAAACTTCACCCATTAGTGTATTGTATCACAATCTAGTAGTTACATGTGAAAATTTGGTTCTAGGACATTTGATTTGAGCGCAATCCTCAAACTTAGGTCAAAAAAGCCATTTAAGCCTTTTCACAGTGAGATCTATGCGATATGGCCGAGAAATGTAATTTTGATGTTAACTCCCAAACCGCTGCGCAGAAGTCAACCAAACTTCACCCAATAGTGTATTGTATCACATTCTAGTAGTTACATTTGAAAATTTCGTTCTAGGACATTTGGTTTGAGCGCAATTATTAAACTTAGGTCAAAAAAGCCATTTAAGCCTTTTCACAGTGAGATCTATGCGATATGGCCGAGAAATGTAATTTTGATGTTAACTCCCAAACCGCTGCGCAGAAGTAAACCAAACTTCACCCATTAGTGTATTGTATCACAATCTAGTAGATACATGTGGAAATTTGGTTCTAGGACATTTGATTTGAGCGCAATCTTTAAACTTAGGTCAAAAAAGCCATTTAAGCCTTTTCACAGTGAGATCTATGCGATATGGCCGAGAAATGTAAATTTGATGTTAACTCCCAAACCGCTGCGCAGAAGTAAACCAAACTTCACCCATTAGTGTATTGTATCACAATCTAGTAGATACATTTGAAAATTTCGTTCTAGGACATTTGATTTGAGCGCAATCTTTAAACTTAGGTCAAAAAAGCCATTTAAGCCTTTTCACAGTGAGATCTATGCGATATGGCCGAGAAATGTAATTTTGATGTTAACTCCCAAACCGCTGCGCAGAAGTAAACCAAACTTCACCCATTAGTGTATTGTATCACAATCTAGTAGTTACATGTGAAAATTTGGTTCTAGGACATTTGATTTGAGCGCAATCCTCAAACTTAGGTCAAAAAAGCCATTTAAGCCTTTTCACAGTGAGATCTATGCGATATGGCCGAGAAATGTAATTTTGATGTTAACTCCCAAACCGCTGCGCAGAAGTCAACCAAACTTCACCCAATAGTGTATTGTATCACATTCTAGTAGTTACATTTGAAAATTTCGTTCTAGGACATTTGGTTTGAGCGCAATTATTAAACTTAGGTCAAAAAAGCCATTTAAGCCTTTTCACAGTGAGATCTATGCGATATGGCCGAGAAATGTAATTTTGATGTTAACTCCCAAACCGCTGCGCAGAAGTAAACCAAACTTCACCCATTAGTGTATTGTGTCACAATCTAGTAGATACATGTGGAAATTTGGTTCTAGGACATTTGATTTGAGCGCAATCTTTAAACTTAGGTCAAAAAAGCCATTTAAGCCTTTTCACAGTGAGATCTATGCGATATGGCCGAGAAATGTAATTTTGATGTTAACTCCCAAACCGCTGCGCAGAAGTAAACCAAACTTCACCCATTAGTGTATTGTATCACAATCTAGTAGTTACATTTGAAAATTTTGTTCTAGGACATTTTGTTTGAGCGCAATCCTCAAACTTAGGTCAAAAAAGCCATTTAAGCCTTTTCACAGTGAGATCTATGCGATATGGCCGAGAAATGTAATTTTGATGTTAACTCCCAAACCGCTGCGCAGAAGTCAACCAAACTTCACCCATTAGTGTATTGTATCACAATCTAGTAGTTACATGTGGAAATTTGGTTATAGGACATTTGATTTGAGCGCAATCCTCAAACTTAGGTCAAAAAAGCCATTTAAGTCTTTTCACAGTGAGATCTATGCGATATGGCCGAGAAATGTAATTTTGATGTTAACTCCCAAACCGCTGCGCAGAAGTCAACCAAACTTCACCCAATAGTGTATTGTATCACAATCTAGTAGTTACATTTGAAAATTTTGTTCTAGGAAATTTTGTTTGAGCGCAATCATCAAACTTAATTAAAAAAGTCATTTAAGCCTTTTCACAGTGAGATCTATGCGATATGGCCGAGAAATGTAATTTTGATGTTAACTCCCAAACCGCTGCGCAGAAGTCAACCAAACTTCACCCAATAGTGTGTTGTATCACATTTTAGTAGTTACATTTGAAAATTTCGTTCTAGGACATTTGGTTTGAGCGCAATTATTAAACTTAGGTCAAAAAAGCCATTTAAGCCTTTTCACAGTGAGATCTATGCGATATGGCCGAGAAATGTAATTTTGATGTTAACTCCCAAACCGCTGCGCAGAAGTAAACCAAACTTCACCCATTAGTGTATTGTATCACAATCTAGTAGATACATGTGGAAATTTGGTTCTAGGACATTTGATTTGAGCGCAATCTTTAAACTTAGGTCAAAAAAGCCATTTAAGCCTTTTCACAGTGAGATCTATGCGATATGGCCGAGAAATGTAATTTTGATGTTAACTCCCAAACCGCTGCGCAGAAGTAAACCAAACTTCACCCATTAGTGTATTGTATCACAATCTAGTAGATACATTTGAAAATTTCGTTCTAGGACATTTGATTTGAGCGCAATCTTTAAACTCAGTTCAAAAAAGCCATTTAAGCCTTTTCACAGTGAGATCTATGCGATATGGCCGAGAAATGTAATTTTGATGTTAACTCCCAAACCGCTGCGCAGAAGTAAACCAAACTTCACCCATTAGTGTATTGTATCACAATCTAGTAGTTACATGTGAAAATTTGGTTCTAGGACATTTGATTTGAGCGCAATCCTCAAACTTAGGTCAAAAAAGCCATTTAAGCCTTTTCACAGTGAGATCTATGCGATATGGCCGAGAAATGTAATTTTGATGTTAACTCCCAAACCGCTGCGCAGAAGTCAACCAAACTTCACCCAATAGTGTATTGTATCACATTCTAGTAGTTACATTTGAAAATTTCGTTCTAGGACATTTGGTTTGAGCGCAATTATTAAACTTAGGTCAAAAAAGCCATTTAAGCCTTTTCACAGTGAGATCTATGCGATATGGCCGAGAAATGTAATTTTGATGTTAACTCCCAAACCGCTGCGCAGAAGTAAACCAAACTTCACCCATTAGTGTATTGTATCACAATCTAGTAGATACATGTGGAAATTTGGTTCTAGGACATTTGATTTGAGCGCAATCTTTAAACTTAGGTCAAAAAAGCCATTTAAGCCTTTTCACAGTGAGATCTATGCGATATGGCCGAGAAATGTAATTTTGATGTTAACTCCCAAACCGCTGCGCAGAAGTAAACCAAACTTCACCCATTAGTGTATTGTATCACAATCTAGTAGATACATTTGAAAATTTCGTTCTAGGACATTTGATTTGAGCGCAATCTTTAAACTTAGTTCAAAAAAGCCATTTAAGCCTTTTCACAGTGAGATCTATGCGATATGGCTGAGAAATGTAATTTTGATGTTAACTCCCAAACCGCTGCGCAGAAGTAAACCAAACTTCACCCATTAGTGTATTGTATCACAATCTAGTAGTTACATGTGAAAATTTGGTTCTAGGACATTTGATTTGAGCGCAATCCTCAAACTTAGGTCAAAAAAGCCATTTAAGCCTTTTCACAGTGAGATCTATGCGATATGGCCGAGAAATGTAATTTTGATGTTAACTCCCAAACCGCTGCGCAGAAGTCAACCAAACTTCACCCAATAGTGTATTGTATCACATTCTAGTAGTTACATTTGAAAATTTCGTTCTAGGACATTTGGTTTGAGCGCAATTATTAAACTTAGGTCAAAAAAGCCATTTAAGCCTTTTCACAGTGAGATCTATGCGATATGGCCGAGAAATGTAATTTTGATGTTAACTCCCAAACCGCTGCGCAGAAGTAAACCAAACTTCACCCATTAGTGTATTGTATCACAATCTAGTAGATACATGTGGAAATTTGGTTCTAGGACATTTGATTTGAGCGCAATCTTTAAACTTAGGTCAAAAAAGCCATTTAAGCCTTTTCACAGTGAGATCTATGCGATATGGCCGAGAAATGTAAATTTGATGTTAACTCCCAAACCGCTGCGCAGAAGTAAACCAAACTTCACCCATTAGTGTATTGTATCACAATCTAGTAGATACATTTGAAAATTTCGTTCTAGGACATTTGATTTGAGCGCAATCTTTAAACTTAGGTCAAAAAAGCCATTTAAGCCTTTTCACAGTGAGATCTATGCGATATGGCCGAGAAATGTAATTTTGATGTTAACTCCCAAACCGCTGCGCAGAAGTAAACCAAACTTCACCCATTAGTGTATTGTATCACAATCTAGTAGTTACATGTGAAAATTTGGTTCTAGGACATTTGATTTGAGCGCAATCCTCAAACTTAGGTCAAAAAAGCCATTTAAGCCTTTTCACAGTGAGATCTATGCGATATGGCCGAGAAATGTAATTTTGATGTTAACTCCCAAACCGCTGCGCAGAAGTCAACCAACATTCACCCAATAGTGTATTGTATCACATTCTAGTAGTTACATTTGAAAATTTCGTTCTAGGACATTTGGTTTGAGCGCAATTATTAAACTTAGGTCAAAAAAGCCATTTAAGCCTTTTCACAGTGAGATCTATGCGATATGGCCGAGAAATGTAATTTTGATGTTAACTCCCAAACCGCTGCGCAGAAGTCAACCAAACTTCACCCAATAGTGTATTGTATCACATTCTAGTAGTTACATTTGAAAATTTCGTTCTAGGACATTTGGTTTGAGCGCAATCATTAAACTTAGGTCAAAAAAGCCATTTAAGCCTTTTCACAGTGAGATCTATGCGATATGGCCGAGAAATGTAATTTTGATGTTAACTCCCAAACCGCTGCGCAGAAGTAAACCAAACTTCACCCATTAGTGTATTGTATCACAATCTAGTAGTTACATTTGAAAATTTTGTTCTAGGACATTTTGTTTGAACGCAATCATCAAACTTAATTAAAAAAGTCATTTAAGCCTTTTCACAGTGAGATCTATGCGATATGGCCGAGAAATGTAATTTTGATGTTAACTCCCAAACCGCTGCGCAGAAGTCAACCAAACTTCACCCATTAGTGTATTGTATCACAATCTAGTAGTTACATGTGGAAATTTGGTTATAGGACATTTGATTTGAGCGCAATCCTCAAACTTAGGTCAAAAAAGCCATTTAAGCCTTTTCACAGTGAGATCTATGCGATATGGCCGAGAAATGTAATTTTGATGTTTAATCCCAAACCGCTGCGCAGAAGTCAACCAAACTTCACCCAATAGTGTATTTTATCACAATCTAGTAGTTACATTTGGAAATTTAGTTCTAGGACATTTGATTTGAGCGCAATCTTCAAACTTAATTAAAAAAAAGTCATTTAAGCCTTTTCACAGTGAGATCTATGCGATATGGCCGAGAAATGTAATTTTGATGTTCACTCCCAAACCGCTGCGCAGAAGTCAACCAAACTTCAACCATTAGTGTATTGTATCACAATCTAGTAGTTACATGTGGAAATTTGGTTCTAGGACATTTGATTTGAGCGCAATCCTCAAACTTAGATCAAAAAAGCCATTTAAGCCTTTTCACAGTGAGATCTATGCGATATGGCCGAGAAATGTAATTTTGATGTTAACTCCCAAATTGCTGCGCAGAAGTCAACCAAACTTCACCCAATAGTGTATTGTATCACAATCTAGTAGTTACATTTGAAAATTTCGTTCTAGGACATTTGGTTTGAGCGCAATCATTAAACTTAGGTCAAAAAAGCCATTTAAGCCTTTTCACAGTGAGATCTATGCGATATGGCCGAGTAATGTAATTTTGATGTTAACTCCCAAACCGCTGCGCAGAAGTCAACCAAACTTCACCCAATAGTGTATTATATCACAATCTAGTAGTTACATTTGAAAATTTTGTTCTAGGAAATTTTGTTTGAGCGCAGTCATCAAACTTAATTAAAAAAGTCATTTAAGCCTTTTCACAGTGAGGTCTATGCGATATGGCCGAGAAATGTAATTTTGATGTTAACTCCCAAACCGCTGCGCAGAAGTCAACCAAACTTCACCCATTAGTGTATTGTATCACAATCTAGTAGTTACATGTGAAAATTTGGTTCTAGGACATTTGATTTGAGCGCAATCCTCAAACTTAGGTCAAAAAAGCCATTTAAGCCTTTTCACAGTGAGATCTATGCGATATGGCCGAGAAATGTAATTTTGATGTTAACTCCCAAACCGCTGCGCAGAAGTCAACCAAACTTCACCCAATAGTGTATTGTATCACATTCTAGTAGTTACATTTGAAAATTTCGTTCTAGGACATTTGGTTTGAGCGCAATTATTAAACTTAGGTCAAAAAAGCCATTTAAGCCTTTTCACAGTAAGATCTATGCGATATGGCCGAGAAATGTAATTTTGATGTTAACTCCCAAACCGCTGCGCAGAAGTCAACCAAAATTCACCCAATAGTGTATTGTATCACATTCTAGTAGTTACATTTGAAAATTTCGTTCTAGGACATTTGGTTTGAGCGCAATCATTAAACTTAGGTCAAAAAAGCCATTTAAGCCTTTTCACAGTGAGATCTATGCGATATGGCCGAGAAATGTAATTTTGATGTTAACTCCCAAACCGCTGCGCAGAAGTCAACCAAACTTCACCCAATAGTGTATTGTATCACAATCTAGTAGTTACATTTGAAAATTTTGTTCTAGGAAATTTTGTTTGAGCGCAATCATCAAACTTAATTAAAAAAGTCATTTAAGCCTTTTCACAGTGAGATCTATGCGATATGGCCGAGAAATGTAATTTTGATGTTAACTCCCAAACCGCTGCGCAGAAGTCAACCAAACTTCACCCATTAGTGTATTGTATCACAATCTAGTAGTTACATGTGAAAATTTGGTTCTAGGACATTTGATTTGAGCGCAATCCTCAAACTTAGGTCAAAAAAGCCATTTAAGCCTTTTCACAGTGAGATCTATGCGATATGGCCGAGAAATGTAATTTTGATGTTAACTCCCAAACCGCTGCGCAGAAGTCAACCAAACTTCACCCAATAGTGTATTGTATCACATTCTAGTAGTTACATTTGAAAATTTCGTTCTAGGACATTTGGTTTGAGCGCAATTATTAAACTTAGGTCAAAAAAGCCATTTAAGCCTATTCACAGTGAGATCTATGCGATATGGCCGAGAAATGTAATTTTGATGTTAACTCCCAAACCGCTGCGCAGAAGTCAACCAAACTTCACCCAATAGTGTATTGTATCACATTCTAGTAGTTACATTTGAAAATTTCGTTCTAGGACATTTGGTTTGAGCGCAATCATTAAACTTAGGTCAAAAAAGCCATTTAAGCCTTTTCACAGTGAGATCTATGCGATATGGCCGAGAAATGTAATTTTGATGTTAACTCCCAAACCGCTGCGCAGAAGTCAACCAAACTTCACCCAATAGTGTATTGTATCACAATCTAGTAGTTACATTTGAAAATTTTGTTCTAGGACATTTTGTTTGAACGCAATCATCAAACTTAATTAAAAAAGTCATTTAAGCCTTTTCACAGTGAGATCTATGCGATATGGCCGAGAAATGTAATTTTGATGTTAACTCCCAAACCGCTGCGCAGAAGTAAACCAAACTTCACCCATTAGTGTATTGTATCACAATCTAGTAGTTACATGTGGAAATTTGGTTCTAGGACATTTGATTTGAGCGCAATCCTCAAACTTAGGTCAAAAAAGCCATTTAAGCCTTTTCACAGTGACATCTATGCGATATGGCCGAGAAATGTAATTTTGATGTTAACTCCCAAACCGCTGCGCAGAAGTCAACTAAACTTCACCCAATAGTGTATTGTATCACATTCTAGTAGTTACATTTGAAAATTTCGTTCTAGGACATTTGGTTTGAGCGCAATCATTAAACTTAATTAAAAAAGTCATTTAAGCCTTTTCACAGTGAGATCTATGCGATATGGCCGAGAAATGTAATTTTGATGTTAACTCCCAAACCGCTGCGCAGAAGTCAACCAAACTTCACCCAATAGTGTATTGTATCACAATCTAGTAGTTACATTTGAAAATTTTGTTCTAGGACATTTTGTTTGAACGCAATCATCAAACTTAATTAAAAAAGTCATTTAAGCCTTTTCACAGTGAGATCTATGCGATATGGCCGAGAAATGTAATTTTGATGTTAACTCCCAAACCGCTGCGCAGAAGTCAACCAAACTTCACCCAATAGTGTATTGTATCAC
Source organism: Corythoichthys intestinalis (assembly GCF_030265065.1). Classification (NCBI taxonomy): domain Eukaryota; kingdom Metazoa; phylum Chordata; class Actinopteri; order Syngnathiformes; family Syngnathidae; genus Corythoichthys; species Corythoichthys intestinalis. The sequence continues at coordinate 3,562,926 of NW_026651595.1, read as the reverse complement.
ATTCTAGTAGTTACATTTGAAAATTTCGTTCTAGGACATTTGGTTTGAGCGCAATCATTAAACTTAGGTCAAAAAAGCCATTTAAGCCTTTTCACAGTGAGATCTATGCGATATGGCCGAGAAATGTAATTTTGATGTTAACTCCCAAACCGCTGCGCAGAAGTCAACCAAACTTCACCCAATAGTGTATTGTATCACAATCTAGTAGTTACATTTGAAAATTTTGTTCTAGGAAATTTGGTTTGAGCGCAATCATCAAACTTAATTAAAAAAGTCATTTAAGCCTTTTCACAGTGAGATCTATGCGATATGGCCGAGAAATGTAATTTTGATGTTAACTCCCAAACCGCTGCGCAGAAGTCAACCAAACTTCACCCAATAGTGTATTGTATCACAATCTAGTAGTTACATTTGAAAATTTTGTTCTAGGAAATTTTGTTTGAGCGCAATCATCAAACTTAATTAAAAAAGTCATTTAAGCCTTTTCACAGTGAGATCTATGCGATATGGCCGAGAAATGTAAATTTGATGTTAACTCCCAAACCGCTGCGCAGAAGTCAACCAAACTTCACCCAATAGTGTATTTTATCACATTCTAGTAGTTACATTTGAAAATTTCGTTCTAGGACATTTGGTTTGAGCGCAATTATTAAACTTAGGTCAAAAAAGCCATTTAAGCCTTTTCACAGTGAGATCTATGCGATATGGCCGAGAAATGTAAATTTGATGTTAACTCCCAAACCGCTGCGCAGAAGTAAACCAAACTTCACCCATTAGTGTATTGTATCACAATCTAGTAGATACATTTGAAAATTTCGTTCTAGGACATTTGGTTTGAGCGCAATTATTAAACTTAGGTCAAAAAAGCCATTTAAGCCTTTTCACAGTGAGATCTATGCGATATGGCCGAGAAATGTAATTTTGATGTTAACTCCCAAACCGCTGCGCAGAAGTAAACCAAACTTCACCCATTAGTGTATTGTATCACAATCTAGTAGATACATGTGGAAATTTGGTTCTAGGACATTTGATTTGAGCGCAATCCTCAAACTTAGGTCAAAAAAGCCATTTAAGCCTTTTCACAGTGAGATCTATGCGATATGGCCGAGAAATGTAATTTTGATGTTTACTCCCAAACCGCTGCGCAGAAGTCAACCAAACTTCACCCAATAGTGTATTTTATCACAATCTAGTAGTTACATTTGGAAATTTAGTTCTAGGACATTTGATTTGAGCGCAATCTTCAAACTTAATTAAAAAAAAGTCATTTAAGCCTTTTCACAGTGAGATCTATGCGATATGGCCGAGAAATGTAATTTTGATGTTCACTCCCAAACCGCTGCGCAGAAGTCAACCAAACTTCAACCATTAGTGTATTGTATCACAATCTAGTAGTTACATGTGGAAATTTGGTTCTAGGACATTTGATTTGAGCGCAATCCTCAAACTTAGGTCAAAAAAGCCATTTAAGCCTTTTCACAGTGAGATCTATGCGATATGGCCGAGAAATGTAATTTTGATGTTAACTCCCAAATTGCTGCGCAGAAGTCAACCAAACTTCACCCAATAGTGTATTGTATCACAATCTAGTAGTTACATTTGAAAATTTCGTTCTAGGACATTTGGTTTGAGCGCAATCATTAAACTTAGGTCAAAAAAGCCATTTAAGCCTTTTCACAGTGAGATCTATGCGATATGGCCGAGAAATGTAATTTTGATGTTAACTCCCAAACCGCTGCGCAGAAGTCAACCAAACTTCACCCAATAGTGTATTATATCACAATCTAGTAGTTACATTTGAAAATTTTGTTCTAGGAAATTTTGTTTGAGCGCAGTCATCAAACTTAATTAAAAAAGTCATTTAAGCCTTTTCACAGTGAGGTCTATGCGATATGGCCGAGAAATGTAATTTTGATGTTAACTCCCAAACCGCTGCGCAGAAGTCAACCAAACTTCACCCAATAGTGTATTGTATCACATTGTAGTAGTTACATTTGAAAATTTCGTTCTAGGATATTTGGTTTGAGCGCAATTATTAAACTTAGGTCAAAAAAGCCATTTAAGCCTTTTCACAGTGAGATCTATGCGATATGGCCGAGAAATGTAATTTTGATGTTAACTCCCAAACCGCTGCGCAGATGTCAACCAAAATTCACCCAATAGTGTATTGTATCACATTCTAGTAGTTACATTTGAAAATTTCGTTCTAGGACATTTGGTTTGAGCGCAATCATTAAACTTAGGTCAAAAAAGCCATTTAAGCCTTTTCACAGTGAGATCTATGCGATATGGCCGAGAAATGTAATTTTGATGTTAACTCCCAAACCGCTGCGCAGAAGTCAACCAAACTTCACCCAATAGTGTATTGTATCACAATCTAGTAGTTACATTTGAAAATTTTGTTCTAGGAAATTTTGTTTGAGCGCAATCATCAAACTTAATTAAAAAAGTCATTTAAGCCTTTTCACAGTGAGATCTATGCGATATGGCCGAGAAATGTAATTTTGATGTTAACTCCCAAACCGCTGCGCAGAAGTCAACCAAACTTCACCCATTAGTTTATTGTATCACAATCTAGTAGTTACATGTGAAAATTTGGTTCTAGGACATTTGATTTGAGCGCAATCCTCAAACTTAGGTCAAAAAAGCCATTTAAGCCTTTTCACAGTGAGATCTATGCGATATGGCCGAGAAATGTAATTTTGATGTTAACTCCCAAACCGCTGCGCAGAAGTCAACCAAACTTCACCCAATAGTGTATTGTATCACATTCTAGTAGTTACATTTGAAAATTTCGTTCTAGGACATTTGGTTTGAGCGCAATTATTAAACTTAGGTCAAAAAAGCCATTTAAGCCTATTCACAGTGAGATCTATGCGATATGGCCGAGAAATGTAATTTTGATGTTAACTCCCAAACCGCTGCGCAGAAGTCAACCAAACTTCACCCAATAGTGTATTGTATCACATTCTAGTAGTTACATTTGAAAATTTCGTTCTAGGACATTTGGTTTGAGCGCAATCATTAAACTTAGGTCAAAAAAGCCATTTAAGCCTTTTCACAGTGAGATCTATGCGATATGGCCGAGAAATGTAATTTTGATGTTAACTCCCAAACCGCTGCGCAGAAGTCAACCAAACTTCACCCAATAGTGTATTGTATCACAATCTAGTAGTTACATTTGAAAATTTTGTTCTAGGACATTTTGTTTGAACGCAATCATCAAACTTAATTAAAAAAGTCATTTAAGCCTTTTCACAGTGAGATCTATGCGATATGGCCGAGAAATGTAATTTTGATGTTAACTCCCAAACCGCTGCGCAGAAGTAAACCAAACTTCACCCATTAGTGTATTGTATCACAATCTAGTAGTTACATGTGGAAATTTGGTTCTAGGACATTTGATTTGAGCGCAATCCTCAAACTTAGGTCAAAAAAGCCATTTAAGCCTTTTCACAGTGACATCTATGCGATATGGCCGAGAAATGTAATTTTGATGTTAACTCCCAAACCGCTGCGCAGAAGTCAACTAAACTTCACCCAATAGTGTATTGTATCACATTCTAGTAGTTACATTTGAAAATTTCGTTCTAGGACATTTGGTTTGAGCGCAATCATTAAACTTAATTAAAAAAGTCATTTAAGCCTTTTCACAGTGAGATCTATGCGATATGGCCGAGAAATGTAATTTTGATGTTAACTCCCAAACCGCTGCGCAGAAGTCAACCAAACTTCACCCAATAGTGTATTGTATCACAATCTAGTAGTTACATTTGAAAATTTTGTTCTAGGACATTTTGTTTGAACGCAATCATCAAACTTAATTAAAAAAGTCATTTAAGCCTTTTCACAGTGAGATCTATGCGATATGGCCGAGAAATGTAATTTTGATGTTAACTCCCAAACCGCTGCGCAGAAGTCAACCAAACTTCACCCAATAGTGTATTGTATCACATTCTAGTAGTTACATTTGAAAATTTCGTTCTAGGACATTTGGTTTGAGCGCAATCATTAAACTTAGGTCAAAAAAGCCATTTAAGCCTTTTCACAGTGAGATCTATGCGATATGGCCGAGAAATGTAATTTTGATGTTAACTCCCAAACCGCTGCGCAGAAGTCAACCAAACTTCACCCAATAGTGTATTGTATCACAATCTAGTAGTTACATTTGAAAATTTTGTTCTAGGAAATTTTGTTTGAGCGCAATCATCAAACTTAATTAAAAAAGTCATTTAAGCCTTTTCACAGTGAGATCTATGCGATATGGCCGAGAAATGTAATTTTGATGTTAACTCCCAAACCGCTGCGCAGAAGTCAACCAAACTTCACCCATTAGTGTATTGTATCACAATCTAGTAGTTACATGTGGAAATTTGGTTCTAGGACATTTGATTTGAGCGCAATCCTCAAACTTAGGTCAAAAAAGCCATTTAAGCCTTTTCACAGTGAGATCTATGCGATATGGCCGAGAAATGTAATTTTGATGTTAACTCCCAAACCGCTGCGCAGAAGTCAACCAGACTTCACCCAATAGTGTATTGTATCACATTCTAGTAGTTACATTTGAAAATTTCGTTCTAGGACATTTGGTTTGAGCGCAATCATTAAACTTAGGTCAAAAAAGCCATTTAAGCCTTTTCACAGTGAGATCTATGCGATATGGCCGAGAAATGTAATTTTGATGTTAACTCCCAAACCGCTGCGCAGAAGTCAACCAAACTTCACCCATTAGTGTATTGTATCACAATCTAGTAGTTACATGTAGAAATTTGGTTCTAGGACATTTGATTTGAGCGCAATCCTCAAACTTAGGTCAAAAAAGCCATTTAAGCCTTTTCACAGTGAGATCTATGCGATATGGCCGAGAAATGTAATTTTGATGTTAACTCCCAAACCGCTGCGCAGAAGTCAACCAAACTTCACCCAATAGTGTATTGTATTACAATCTAGTAGTTACATTTGAAAATTTTGTTCTAGGAAATTTTGTTTGAGCGCAATCATCAAACTTAATTAAAAAAGTCATTTAAGCCTTTTCACAGTGAGATCTATGCGATATGGCCGAGAAATGTAATTTTGATGTTAACTCCCAAACCGCTGCGCAGAAGTCAACCAAACTTCACCCATTAGTGTATTGTATCACAATCTAGTAGTTACATGTAAAAATTTGGTTCTAGGACATTTGATTTGAGCGCAATCCTCAAACTTAGGTCAAAAAAGCCATTTAAGCCTTTTCACAGTGAGATCTATGCGATATGGCCGAGAAATGTAATTTTGATGTTAACTCCCAAACCGCTGCGCAGAAGTCAACCAAACTTCACCCAATAGTGTATTGTATCACATTCTAGTAGTTACATTTGAAAATTTCGTTCTAGGACATTTGGTTTGAGCGCAATTATTAAACTTAGGTCAAAAAAGCCATTTAAGCCTTTTCACAGTGAGATCTATGCGATATGGCCGAGAAATGTAATTTTGATGTTAACTCCCAAACCGCTGCGCAGAAGTAAACCAAACTTCACCCATTAGTGTATTGTATCACAATCTAGTAGTTACATGTGGAAATTTGGTTCTAGGACATTTGATTTGAGCGCAATCCTCAAACTTAGGTCAAAAAAGCCATTTAAGCCTTTTCACAGTGAGATCTATGCGATATGGCCGAGAAATGTAATTTTGATGTTAACTCCCAAACCGCTGCGCAGAAGTCAACTAAACTTCACCCAATAGTGTATTGTATCACATTCTAGTAGTTACATTTGAAAATTTCGTTCTAGGACATTTGGTTTGAGCGCATTCATTAAACTTAATTAAAAAAGTCATTTAAGCCTTTTCACAGTGAGATCTATGCGATATGGCCGAGAAATGTAATTTTGATGTTAACACCCAAACCGCTGCGCAGAAGTCAACCAAACTTCACCCAATAGTGTATTGTATCACAATCTAGTAGTTACATTTGAAAATTTTGTTCTAGGACATTTTGTTTGAACGCAATCATCAAACTTAATTAAAAAAGTCATTTAAGCCTTTTCACAGTGAGATCTATGCGATATGGCCGAGAAATGTAATTTTGATGTTAACTCCCAAACCGCTGCGCAGAAGTCAACCAAACTTCACCCAATAGTGTATTGTATCACATTCTAGTAGTTACATTTGAAAATTTTGTTCTAGGAAATTTTGTTTCAGCGCAATCATCAAACTTAATTAAAAAAGTCATTTAAGCCTTTTCACAGTGAGATCTATGCGATATGGCCAAGAAATGTAATTTTGATGTTAACTCCCAAACCGCTGCGCAGAAGTCAACCAAACTTCACCCAATGGTGTATTGTATCACATTCTAGTAGTTACATTTGAAAATTTCGTTCTAGGACATTTGGTTTGAGCGCAATCATTAAACTTAGGTCAAAAAAGCCATTTAAGCCTTTTCACAGTGAGATCTATGCGATATGGCCGAGAAATGTAATTTTGATGTTAACTCCCAAACCGCTGCGCAGAAGTCAACCAAACTTCACCCAATAGTGTATTGTATCACAATCTAGTAGTTACATGTGGAAATTTGGTTCTAGGACATTTGATTTGAGCGCAATCCTCAAACTTAGGTCAAAAAAGCCATTTAAGCCTTTTCACAGTGAGATCTATGCGATATGGCCGAGAAATGTAATTTTGATGTTAACTCCCAAACCGCTGCGCAGAAGTCAACCAAACTTCACCCAATAGTGTATTGTATCACATTCTAGTAGTTACATTTGAAAATTTCGTTCTAGGACATTTGGTTTGAGCGCAATTATTAAACTTAGGTCAAAAAAGCCATTTAAGCCTTTTCACAGTGAGATCTATGCGATATGGCCGAGAAATGTAATTTTGATGTTAACTCCCAAACCGCTGCGCAGAAGTCAACCAAAATTCACCCAATAGTGTATTGTATCACATTCTAGTAGTTACATTTGAAAATTTCGTTCTAGGACATTTGGTTTGAGCGCAATCATTAAACTTAGGTCAAAAAAGCCATTTAAGCCTTTTCACAGTGAGATCTATGCGATATGGCCGAGAAATGTAATTTTGATGTTAACTCCCAAACCGCTGCGCAGAAGTCAACCAAACTTCACCCAATAGTGTATTGTATCACAATCTAGTAGTTACATTTGAAAATTTTGTTCTAGGACATTTTGTTTGAACGCAATCATCAAACTTAATTAAAAAAGTCATTTAAGCCTTTTCACAGTGAGATCTATGCGATATGGCCGAGAAATGTAATTTTGATGTTAACTCCCAAACCGCTGCGCAGAAGTAAACCAAACTTCACCCATTAGTGTATTGTATCACAATCTAGTAGTTACATGTGGAAATTTGGTTCTAGGACATTTGATTTGAGCGCAATCCTCAAACTTAGGTCAAAAAAGCCATTTAAGCCTTTTCACAGTGACATCTATGCGATATGGCCGAGAAATGTAATTTTGATGTTAACTCCCAAACCGCTGCGCAGAAGTCAACTAAACTTCACCCAATAGTGTATTGTATCACATTCTAGTAGTTACATTTGAAAATTTCGTTCTAGGACATTTGGTTTGAGCGCAATCATTAAACTTAATTAAAAAAGTCATTTAAGCCTTTTCACAGTGAGATCAATGCGATATGGCCGAGAAATGTAATTTTGATGTTAACTCCCAAACCGCTGCGCAGAAGTCAACCAAACTTCACCCAATAGTGTATTGTATCACAATCTAGTAGTTACATTTGAAAATTTTGTTCTAGGACATTTTGTTTGAACGCAATCATCAAACTTAATTAAAAAAGTCATTTAAGCCTTTTCACAGTGAGATCTATGCGATATGGCCGAGAAATGTAATTTTGATGTTAACTCCCAAACCGCTGCGCAGAAGTCAACCAAACTTCACCCAATAGTGTATTGTATCACATTCTAGTAGTTACATTTGAAAATTTCGTTCTAGGACATTTGGTTTGAGCGCAATCATTAAACTTAGGTCAAAAAAGCCATTTAAGCCTTTTCACAGTGAGATCTATGCGATATGGCCGAGAAATGTAATTTTGATGTTAACTCCCAAACCGCTGCGCAGAAGTCAACCAAACTTCACCCAATAGTGTATTGTATCACAATCTAGTAGTTACATTTGAAAATTTTGTTCTAGGAAATTTTGTTTGAGCGCAATCATCAAACTTAATTAAAAAAGTCATTTAAGCCTTTTCACAGTGAGATCTATGCGATATGGCCGAGAAATGTAATTTTGATGTTAACTCCCAAACCGCTGCGCAGAAGTCAACCAAACTTCACCCATTAGTGTATTGTATCACAATCTAGTAGTTACATGTGGAAATTTGGTTCTAGGACATTTGATTTGAGCGCAATCCTCAAACTTAGGTCAAAAAAGCCATTTAAGCCTTTTCACAGTGAGATCTATGCGATATGGCCGAGAAATGTAATTTTGATGTTAACTCCCAAACCGCTGCGCAGAAGTCAACCAGACTTCACCCAATAGTGTATTGTATCACATTCTAGTAGTTACATTTGAAAATTTCGTTCTAGGACATTTGGTTTGAGCGCAATCATTAAACTTAGGTCAAAAAAGCCATTTAAGCCTTTTCACAGTGAGATCTATGCGATATGGCCAAGAAATGTAATTTTGATGTTAACTCCCAAACCGCTGCGCAGAAGTCAACCAAACTTCACCCATTAGTGTATTGTATCACAATCTAGTAGTTACATGTAGAAATTTGGTTCTAGGACATTTGATTTGAGCGCAATCCTCAAACTTAGGTCAAAAAAGCCATTTAAGCCTTTTCACAGTGAGATCTATGCGATATGGCCGAGAAATGTAATTTTGATGTTAACTCCCAAACCGCTGCGCAGAAGTCAACCAAACTTCACCCAATAGTGTATTGTATTACAATCTAGTAGTTACATTTGAAAATTTTGTTCTAGGACATTTGGTTTGAGCGCAATCATTAAACTTAGGTCAAAAAAGCCATTTAAGCCTTTTCACAGTGAGATCTATGCGATATGGCCGAGAAATGTAATTTTGATGTTAACTCCCAAACCGCTGCGCAGAAGTCAACCAAACTTCACCCAATGGTGTATTGTATCACATTCTAGTAGTTACATTTGAAAATTTCGTTCTAGGACATTTGGTTTGAGCGCAATCATTAAACTTAGGTCAAAAAAGCCATTTAAGCCTTTTCACAGTGAGATCTATGCGATATGGCCGAGAAATGTAATTTTGATGTTAACTCCCAAACCGCTGCGCAGAAGTCAACCAAACTTCACCCAATAGTGTATTGTATCACAATCTAGTAGTTACATGTGGAAATTTGGTTCTAGGACATTTGATTTGAGCGCAATCCTCAAACTTAGGTCAAAAAAGCCATTTAAGCCTTTTCACAGTGAGATCTATGCGATATGGCCGAGAAATGTAATTTTGATGTTAACTCCCAAACCGCTGCGCAGAAGTCAACCAAACTTCACCCAATAGTGTATTGTATCACATTCTAGTAGTTACATTTGAAAATTTCGTTCTAGGACATTTGGTTTGAGCGCAATTATTAAACTTAGGTCAAAAAAGCCATTTAAGCCTTTTCACAGTGAGATCTATGCGATATGGCCGAGAAATGTAATTTTGATGTTAACTCCCAAACCGCTGCGCAGAAGTCAACCAAAATTCACCCAATAGTGTATTGTATCACATTCTAGTAGTTACATTTGAAAATTTCGTTCTAGGACATTTGGTTTGAGCGCAATCATTAAACTTAGGTCAAAAAAGCCATTTAAGCCTTTTCACAGTGAGATCTATGCGATATGGCCGAGAAATGTAATTTTGATGTTAACTCCCAAACCGCTGCGCAGAAGTCAACCAAACTTCACCCAATAGTGTATTGTATCACAATCTAGTAGTTACATTTGAAAATTTTGTTCTAGGAAATTTTGTTTGAGCGCAATCATCAAACTTAATTAAAAAAGTCATTTAAGCCTTTTCACAGTGAGATCTATGCGATATGGCCGAGAAATGTAATTTTGATGTTAACTCCCAAACCGCTGCGCAGAAGTCAACCAAACTTCACCCATTAGTGTATTGTATCACAATCTAGTAGTTACATGTGAAAATTTGGTTCTAGGACATTTGATTTGAGCGCAATCCTCAAACTTAGGTCAAAAAAGCCATTAAAGCCTTTTCACAGTGAGATCTATGCGATATGGCCGAGAAATGTAATTTTGATGTTAACTCCCAAACCGCTGCGCAGAAGTCAACCAAACTTCACCCAATAGTGTATTGTATCACATTCTAGTAGTTACATTTGAAAATTTCGTTCTAGGACATTTGGTTTGAGCGCAATTATTAAACTTAGGTCAAAAAAGCCATTTAAGCCTATTCACAGTGAGATCTATGCGATATGGCCGAGAAATGTAATTTTGATGTTAACTCCCAAACCGCTGCGCAGAAGTCAACCAAACTTCACCCAATAGTGTATTGTATCACATTCTAGTAGTTACATTTGAAAATTTCGTTCTAGGACATTTGGTTTGAGCGCAATCATCAAACTTAATTAAAAAAGTCATTTAAGCCTTTTCACAGTGAGATCTATGCGATATGGCCGAGAAATGTAATTTTGATGTTAACTCCCAAACCGCTGCGCAGAAGTAAACCAAACTTCACCCATTAGTGTATTGTATCACAATCTAGTAGTTACATGTGGAAATTTGGTTCTAGGACATTTGATTTGAGCGCAATCCTCAAACTTAGGTCAAAAAAGCCATTTAAGCCTTTTCACAGTGAGATCTATGCGATATGGCCGAGAAATGTAATTTTGATGTTAACTCCCAAACCGCTGCGCAGAAGTAAACCAAACTTCACCCATTAGTGTATTGTATCACAATCTAGTAGATACATTTGAAAATTTCGTTCTAGGACATTTGATTTGAGCGCAATCTTTAAACTTAGTTCAAAAAAGCCATTTAAGCCTTTACACAGTGAGATCTATGCGATATGGCCGAGAAATGTAATTTTGATGTTAACTCCCAAACCGCTGCGCAGAAGTAAACCAAACTTCACCCATTAGTGTATTGTATCACAATCTAGTAGTTACATGTGAAAATTTGGTTCTAGGACATTTGATTTGAGCGCAATCCTCAAACTTAGGTCAAAAAAGCCATTTAAGCCTTTTCACAGTGAGATCTATGCGATATGGCCGAGAAATGTAATTTTGATGTTAACTCCCAAACCGCTGCGCAGAAGTCAACCAAACTTCACCCAATAGTGTATTGTATCACATTCTAGTAGTTACATTTGAAAATTTCGTTCTAGGACATTTGGTTTGAGCGCAATAATTAAACTTAGGTCAAAAAAGCCATTTAAGCCTTTTCACAGTGAGATCTATGCGATATGGCCGAGAAATGTAATTTTGATGTTAACTCCCAAACCGCTGCGCAGAAGTCAACCAAACTTCACCCAATAGTGTATTGTATCACAATCTAGTAGTTACATTTGAAAATTTTGTTCTAGGACATTTTGTTTGAACGCAATCATCAAACTTAATTAAAAAAGTCATTTAAGCCTTTTCACAGTGAGATCTATGCGATATGGCCGAGAAATGTAATTTTGATGTTAACTCCCAAACCGCTGCGCAGAAGTCAACCAAACTTCACCCATTAGTGTATTGTATCACAATCTAGTAGTTACATGTGGAAATTTGGTTCTAGGACATTTGATTTGAGCGCAATCCTCAAACTTAGGTCAAAAAAGCCATTTAAGCCTTTTCACAGTGACATCTATGCGATATGGCCGAGAAATGTAATTTTGATGTTAACTCCCAAACCGCTGCGCAGAAGTCAACTAAACTTCACCCAATAGTGTATTGTATCACATTCTAGTAGTTACATTTGGAAATTTCGTTCTAGGACATTTGGTTTGAGCGCAATCATTAAACTTAATTAAAAAAAAGTCATTTAAGCCTTTTCACAGTGAGATCTATGCGATATGGCCGAGAAATGTAATTTTGATGTTAACTCCCATACCGCTGCGCAGAAGTCAACCAAACTTCACCCAATAGTGTATTGTATCACAATCTAGTAGTTACATTTGAAAATTTTGTTCTAGGACATTTTGTTTGAACGCAATCATCAAACTTAATTAAAAAAGTCATTTAAGCCTTTTCACAGTGAGATCTATGCGATATGGCCGAGAAATGTAATTTTGATGTTAACTCCCAAACCGCTGCGCAGAAGTCAACCAAACTTCACCCAATAGTGTATTGTATCACATTCTAGTAGTTACATTTGAAAATTTCGTTCTAGGACATTTGGTTTGAGCGCAATCATTAAACTTAGGTCAAAAAAGCCATTTAAGCCTTTTCACAGTGAGATCTATGCGATATGGCCGAGAAATGTAATTTTGATGTTAACTCCCAAACCGCTGCGCAGAAGTCAACCAAACTTCAACCAATAGTGTATTGTATCACAATCTAGTAGTTACATTTGAAAATTTTGTTCTAGGAAATTTTGTTTGAGCGCAATCATCAAACTTAATTAAAAAAGTCATTTAAGCCTTTTCACAGTGAGATCTATGCGATATGGCCGAGAAATGTAATTTTGATGTTAACTCCCAAACCGCTGCGCAGAAGTCAACCAAACTTCACCCATTAGTGTATTGTATCACAATCTAGTAGTTACATGTGGAAATTTGGTTCTAGGACATTTGATTTGAGCGCAATCCTCAAACTTAGGTCAAAAAAGCCATTTAAGCCTTTTCACAGTGAGATCTATGCGATATGGCCGAGAAATGTAATTTTGATGTTAACTCCCAAACCGCTGCGCAGAAGTCAACCAGACTTCACCCAATAGTGTATTGTATCACATTCTAGTAGTTACATTTGAAAATTTCGTTCTAGGACATTTGGTTTGAGCGCAATCATTAAACTTAGGTCAAAAAAGCCATTTAAGCCTTTTCACAGTGAGATCTATGCGATATGGCCGAGAAATGTAATTTTGATGTTAACTCCCAAACCGCTGCGCAGAAGTCAACCAAACTTCACCCATTAGTGTATTGTATCACAATCTAGTAGTTACATGTAGAAATTTGGTTCTAGGACATTTGATTTGAGCGCAATCCTCAAACTTAGGTCAAAAAAGCCATTTAAGCCTTTTCACAGTGAGATCTATGCGATATGGCCGAGAAATGTAATTTTGATGTTAACTCCCAAACCGCTGCGCAGAAGTCAACCAAACTTCACCCAATAGTGTATTGTATTACAATCTAGTAGTTACATTTGAAAATTTTGTTCTAGGAAATTTTGTTTGAGCGCAATCATCAAACTTAATTAAAAAAGTCATTTAAGCCTTTTCACAGTGAGATCTATGCGATATGGCCGAGAAATGTAATTTTGATGTTAACTCCCAAACCGCTGCGCAGAAGTCAACCAAACTTCACCCATTAGTGTATTGTATCACAATCTAGTAGTTACATGTAAAAATTTGGTTCTAGGACATTTGATTTGAGCGCAATCCTCAAACTTAGGTCAAAAAAGCCATTTAAGCCTTTTCACAGTGAGATCTATGCGATATGGCCGAGAAATGTAATTTTGATGTTAACTCCCAAACCGCTGCGCAGAAGTCAACCAAACTTCACCCAATAGTGTATTGTATCACATTCTAGTAGTTACATTTGAAAATTTCGTTCTAGGACATTTGGTTTGAGCGCAATTATTAAACTTAGGTCAAAAAAGCCATTTAAGCCTTTTCACAGTGAGATCTATGCGATATGGCCGAGAAATGTAATTTTGATGTTAACTCCCAAACCGCTGCGCAGAAGTCAACCAAACTTCACCCAATGGTGTATTGTATCACATTCTAGTAGTTACATTTGAAAATTTCGTTCTAGGACATTTGGTTTGAGCGCAATCATTAAACTTAGGTCAAAAAAGCCATTTAAGCCTTTTCACAGTGAGATCTATGCGATATGGCCGAGAAATGTAATTTTGATGTTAACTCCCAAACCGCTGCGCAGAAGTCAACCAAACTTCACCCAATAGTGTATTGTATCACAATCTAGTAGTTACATGTGGAAATTTGGTTCTAGGACATTTGATTTGAGCGCAATCCTCAAACTTAGGTCAAAAAAGCCATTTAAGCCTTTTCACAGTGAGATCTATGCGATATGGCCGAGAAATGTAATTTTGATGTTAACTCCCAAACCGCTGCGCAGAAGTCAACCAAACTTCACCCAATAGTGTATTGTATCACATTCTAGTAGTTACATTTGAAAATTTCGTTCTAGGACATTTGGTTTGAGCGCAATTATTAAACTTAGGTCAAAAAAGCCATTTAAGCCTTTTCACAGTGAGATCTATGCGATATGGCCGAGAAATGTAATTTTGATGTTAACTCCCAAACCGCTGCGCAGAAGTCAACCAAAATTCACCCAATAGTGTATTGTATCACATTCTAGTAGTTACATTTGAAAATTTCGTTCTAGGACATTTGGTTTGAGCGCAATCATTAAACTTAGGTCAAAAAAGCCATTTAAGCCTTTTCACAGTGAGATCTATGCGATATGGCCGAGAAATGTAATTTTGATGTTAACTCCCAAACCGCTGCGCAGAAGTCAACCAAACTTCACCCAATAGTGTATTGTATCACAATCTAGTAGTTACATTTGAAAATTTTGTTCTAGGAAATTTTGTTTGAGCGCAATCATCAAACTTAATTAAAAAAGTCATTTAAGCCTTTTCACAGTGAGATCTATGCGATATGGCCGAGAAATGTAATTTTGATGTTAACTCCCAAACCGCTGCGCAGAAGTCAACCAAACTTCACCCATTAGTGTATTGTATCACAATCTAGTAGTTACATGTGAAAATTTGGTTCTAGGACATTTGATTTGAGCGCAATCCTCAAACTTAGGTCAAAAAAGCCATTAAAGCCTTTTCACAGTGAGATCTATGCGATATGGCCGAGAAATGTAATTTTGATGTTAACTCCCAAACCGCTGCGCAGAAGTCAACCAAACTTCACCCAATAGTGTATTGTATCACATTCTAGTAGTTACATTTGAAAATTTCGTTCTAGGACATTTGGTTTGAGCGCAATTATTAAACTTAGGTCAAAAAAGCCATTTAAGCCTATTCACAGTGAGATCTATGCGATATGGCCGAGAAATGTAATTTTGATGTTAACTCCCAAACCGCTGCGCAGAAGTCAACCAAACTTCACCCAATAGTGTATTGTATCACATTCTAGTAGTTACATTTGAAAATTTCGTTCTAGGACATTTGGTTTGAGCGCAATCATCAAACTTAATTAAAAAAGTCATTTAAGCCTTTTCACAGTGAGATCTATGCGATATGGCCGAGAAATGTAATTTTGATGTTAACTCCCAAACCGCTGCGCAGAAGTAAACCAAACTTCACCCATTAGTGTATTGTATCACAATCTAGTAGTTACATGTGGAAATTTGGTTCTAGGACATTTGATTTGAGCGCAATCCTCAAACTTAGGTCAAAAAAGCCATTTAAGCCTTTTCACAGTGAGATCTATGCGATATGGCCGAGAAATGTAATTTTGATGTTAACTCCCAAACCGCTGCGCAGAAGTCAACTAAACTTCACCCAATAGTGTATTGTATCACATTCTAGTAGTTACATTTGAAAATTTCGTTCTAGGACATTTGGTTTGATCGCAATCATTAAACTTAATTAAAAAAGTCATTTAAGCCTTTTCATAGTGAGATCTATGCGATATGGCCGAGAAATGTAATTTTGATGTTAATTCCCAAACCGCTGCGCAGAAGTCAACCAAACTTCACCCAATAGTGTATTGTATCACAATCTAGTAGTTACATTTGAAAATTTTGTTCTAGGACATTTTGTTTGAACGCAATCATCAAACTTAATTAAAAAAGTCATTTAAGCCTTTTCACAGTGAGATCTATGCGATATGGCCGAGAAATGTAATTTTGATGTTAACTCCCAAACCGCTGCGCAGAAGTCAACCAAACTTCACCCAATAGTGTATTGTATCACATTCTAGTAGTTACATTTGAAAATTTCGTTCTAGGACATTTGGTTTGAGCGCAATCATTAAACTTAGGTCAAAAAAGCCATTTAAGCCTTTTCACAGTGAGATCTATGCGATTTGGCCGAGAAATGTAATTTTGATGTTAACTCCCAAACCGCTGCGCAGAAGTCAACCAAACTTCACCCAATAGTGTATTGTATCACAATCTAGTAGTTACATTTGAAAATTTTGTTCTAGGAAATTTTGTTTGAGCGCAATCATCAAACTTAATTAAAAAAGTCATTTAAGCCTTTTCACAGTGAGATCTATGCGATATGGCCGAGAAATGTAATTTTGATGTTAACTCCCAAACCGCTGCGCAGAAGTAAACCAAACTTCACCCATTAGTGTATTGTATCACAATCTAGTAGTTACATGTAGAAATTTGGTTCTAGGACATTTGATTTGAGCGCAATCCTCAAACTTAGGTCAAAAAAGCCATTTAAGCCTTTTCACAGTGAGATCTATGCGATATGGCCGAGAAATGTAATTTTGATGTTAACTCCCAAACCGCTGCGCAGAAGTCAACCAAACTTCACCCAATAGTGTATTGTATTACAATCTAGTAGTTACATTTGAAAATTTTGTTCTAGGAAATTTTGTTTGAGCGCAATCATCAAACTTAATTAAAAAAGTCATTTAAGCCTTTTCACAGTGAGATCTATGCGATATGGCCGAGAAATGTAATTTTGATGTTAACTCCCAAACCGCTGCGCAGAAGTCAACCAAACTTCACCCATTAGTGTATTGTATCACAATCTAGTAGTTACATGTAAAAATTTGGTTCTAGGACATTTGATTTGAGCGCAATCCTCAAACTTAGGTCAAAAAAGCCATTTAAGCCTTTTCACAGTGAGATCTATGCGATATGGCCGAGAAATGTAATTTTGATGTTAACTCCCAAACCGCTGCGCAGAAGTCAACCAAACTTCACCCAATAGTGTATTGTATCACATTCTAGTAGTTACATTTGAAAATTTCGTTCTAGGACATTTGGTTTGAGCGCAATTATTAAACTTAGGTCAAAAAAGCCATTTAAGCCTTTTCACAGTGAGATCTATGCGATATGGCCGAGAAATGTAATTTTGATGTTAACTCCCAAACCGCTGCGCAGAAGTAAACCAAACTTCACCCATTAGTGTATTGTATCACAATCTAGTAGTTACATGTGGAAATTTGGTTCTAGGACATTTGATTTGAGCGCAATCCTCAAACTTAGGTCAAAAAAGCCATTTAAGCCTTTTCACAGTGAGATCTATGCGATATGGCCGAGAAATGTAATTTTTATGTTAACTCCCAAACCGCTGCGCAGAAGTCAACTAAACTTCACCCAATAGTGTATTGTATCACATTCTAGTAGTTACATTTGAAAATTTCGTTCTAGGACATTTGGTTTGAGCGCAATCATTAAACTTAATTAAAAAAGTCATTTAAGCCTTTTCACAGTGAGATCTATGCGATATGGCCGAGAAATGTAATTTTGATGTTAACACCCAAACCGCTGCGCAGAAGTCAACCAAACTTCACCCAATAGTGTATTGTATCACAATCTAGTAGTTACATTTGAAAATTTTGTTCTAGGACATTTTGTTTGAACGCAATCATCAAACTTAATTAAAAAAGTCATTTAAGCCTTTTCACAGTGAGATCTATGCGATATGGCCGAGAAATGTAATTTTGATGTTAACTCCCAAACCGCTGCGCAGAAGTCAACCAAACTTCACCCAATAGTGTATTGTATCACATTCTAGTAGTTACATTTGAAAATTTTGTTCTAGGAAATTTTGTTTGAGCGCAATCATCAAACTTAATTAAAAAAGTCATTTAAGCCTTTTCACAGTGAGATCTATGCGATATGGCCAAGAAATGTAATTTTGATGTTAACTCCCAAATCGCTGCGCAGAAGTCAACCAAACTTCACCCATTAGTGTATTGTATCACAATCTAGTAGTTACATGTGGAAATTTGGTTCTAGGACATTTGATTTGAGCGCAATACTCAAACTTAGGTCAAAAAAGCCATTTAAGCCTTTTCACAGTGAGATCTACGCGATATGGCCGAGAAATGTAATTTTGATGTTTACTCCCAAACCGCTGCGCAGAAGTCAACCAAACTTCACCCATTAGTGTATTGTATCACAATCTAGTAGTTACATGTGAAAATTTGGTTCTAGGACATTTGATTTGAGCGCAATCCTCAAACTTAGGTCAAAAAAGCCATTTAAGCCTTTTCACAGTGAGATCTATGCGATATGGCCGAGAAATGTAATTTTGATGTTAACTCCCAAACCGCTGCGCAGAAGTCAACCAAACTTCACCCAATAGTGTATTGTATCACATTCTAGTAGTTACATTTGAAAATTTTGTTCTAGGAAATATTTTTGGAGCGCAATCATCAAACTTAATTAAAAAAGTCATTTAAGCCTTTTCACAGTGAGATCTATGCGATATGGCCGAGAAATGTAATTTTGATGTTAACTCCCAAACCGCTGCGCAGAAGTCAACCAAACTTCACCCATTAGTGTATTGTATCACAATCTAGTAGTTACATGTGGAAATTTGGTTCTAGGACATTTGATTTGAGCGCAATCCTCAAACTTAGGTCAAAAAAGCCATTTAAGCCTTTTCACAGTGAGATCTATGCGATATGGCCGAGAAATGTAATTTTGATGTTAACTCCCAAACCGCTGCGCAGAAGTCAACCAAACTTCACCCAATAGTGTATTGTATCACATTCTAGTAGTTACATTTGAAAATTTCGTTCTAGGACATTTGGTTTGAGCGCAATTATTAAACTTAGGTCAAAAAAGCCATTTAAGCCTTTTCACAGTGAGATCTATGCGATATGGCCGAGAAATGTAATTTTGATGTTAACTCCCAAACCGCTGCGCAGAAGTAAACCAAACTTCACCCATTAGTGTATTGTATCACAATCTAGTAGTTACATGTGGAAATTTGGTTCTAGGACATTTGATTTGAGCGCAATCCTCAAACTTAGGTCAAAAAAGCCATTTAAGCCTTTTCACAGTGAGATCTATGCGATATGGCCGAGAAATGTAATTTTGATGTTAACTCCCAAACCGCTGCGCAGAAGTCAACCAAACTTCACCCAATAGTGTATTGTATCACATTCTAGTAGTTACATTTGAAAATTTTGTTCTAGGACATTTTGTTTGAACGCAATCATCAAACTTAATTAAAAAAGTCATTTAAGCCTTTTCACAGTGAGATCTATGCGATATGGCCGAGAAATGTAATTTTGATGTTAACTCCCAAACCGCTGCGCAGAAGTCAACCAAACTTCACCCAATAGTGTATTGTATCACATTCTAGTAGTTACATTTGAAAATTTCGTTCTAGGACATTTGGTTTGAGCGCAATCATTAAACTTAGGTCAAAAAAGCCATTTAAGCCTTTTCACAGTGAGATCTATGCGATATGGCCGAGAAATGTAATTTTGATGTTAACTCCCAAACCGCTGCGCAGAAGTAAACCAAACTTTACCCATTAGTGTATTGTATCACAATCTAGTAGTTACATTTGAAAATTTTGTTCTAGGACATTTTGTTTGAACGCAAACATCAAACTTAATTAAAAAAAGTCATTTAAGCCTTTTCACAGTGAGATCTATGCGATATGGCCGAGAAATGTAATTTTGATGTTAACTCCCAAACCGCTGCGCAGAAGTCAACCAAACTTCACCCATTAGTGTATTGTATCACAATCTAGTAGTTACATGTGGAAATTTGGTTATAGGATATTTGATTTGAGCGCAATCCTCAAACTTAGGTCAAAAAAGCCATTTAAGCCTTTTCACAGTGAGATCTATGCGATATGGCCGAGAAATGTAATTTTGATGTTTACTCCCAAACCGCTGCGCAGAAGTCAACCAAACTTCACCCAATAGTGTATTTTATCACAATCTAGTAGTTACATTTGGAAATTTAGTTCTAGGACATTTGATTTGAGCGCAATCTTCAAACTTAATTAAAAAAAGTCATTTAAGCCTTTTCACAGTGAGATCTATGCGATATGGCCGAGAAATGTAATTTTGATGTTCACTCCCAAACCGCTGCGCAGAAGTCAACCAAACTTCAACCATTAGTGTATTGTATCACAATCTAGTAGTTACATGTGGAAATTTGGTTCTAGGACATTTGATTTGAGCGCAATCCTCAAACTTAGGTCAAAAAAGCCATTTAAGCCTTTTCACAGTGAGATCTATGCGATATGGCCGAGAAATGTAATTTTGATGTTAACTCCCAAACCGCTGCGCAGAAGTCAACCAAACTTCACCCAATAGTGTATTGTATCACAATCTAGTAGTTACATTTGAAAATTTCGTTCTAGGACATTTGGTTTGAGCGCAATCATTAAACTTAGGTCAAAAAAGCCATTTAAGCCTTTTCACAGTGAGATCTATGCGATATGGCCGAGAAATGTAATTTTGATGTTCACTCCCAAACCGCTGCGCAGAAGTCAACCAAACTTCAACCATTAGTGTATTGTATCACAATCTAGTAGTTACATGTGGAAATTTGGTTCTAGGACATTTGATTTGAGCGCAATCCTCAAACTTAGGTCAAAAAAGCCATTTAAGCCTTTTCACAGTGAGATCTATGCGATATGGCCGAGAAATGTAATTTTGATGTTAACTCCCAAACCGCTGCGCAGAAGTCAACCAAACTTCACCCAATAGTGTATTGTATCACAATCTAGTAGTTACATTTGAAAATTTCGTTCTAGGACATTTGGTTTGAGCGCAATCATTAAACTTAGGTCAAAAAAGCCATTCAAGCCTTTTCACAGTGAGATCTATGCGATATGGCCGAGAAATGTAATTTTGATGTTAACTCCCAAACCGCTGCGCAGAAGTAAACCAAACTTCACCCATTAGTGTATTGTATCACAATCTAGTAGTTACATGTGGAAATTTGGTTCTAGGACATTTGATTTGAGCGCAATCCTCAAACTTAGGTCAAAAAAGCCATTTAAGCCTTTTCACAGTGAGATCTATGCGATATGGCCGAGAAATGTAATTTTGATGTTAACTCCCAAACCGCTGCGCAGAAGTAAACCAAACTTCACCCATTAGTGTATTGTATCACAATCTAGTAGTTACATGTGGAAATTTGGTTCTAGGACATTTGATTTGAGCGCAATCCTCAAACTTAGGTCAAAAAAGCCATTTAAGCCTTTTCACAGTGAGATCTATGCGATATGGCCGAGAAATGTAATTTTGATGTTAACTCCCAAACCGCTGCGCAGAAGTCAACTAAACTTCACCCAATAGTGTATTGTATCACATTCTAGTAGTTACATTTGAAAATTTCGTTCTAGGACATTTGGTTTGATCGCAATCATTAAACTTAATTAAAAAAGTCATTTAAGCCTTTTCATAGTGAGATCTATGCGATATGGCCGAGAAATGTAATTTTGATGTTAATTCCCAAACCGCTGCGCAGAAGTCAACCAAACTTCACCCAATAGTGTATTGTATCACAATCTAGTAGTTACATTTGAAAATTTTGTTCTAGGACATTTTGTTTGAACGCAATCATCAAACTTAATTAAAAAAGTCATTTAAGCCTTTTCACAGTGAGATCTATGCGATATGGCCGAGAAATGTAATTTTGATGTTAACTCCCAAACCGCTGCGCAGAAGTCAACCAAACTTCACCCAATAGTGTATTGTATCACATTCTAGTAGTTACATTTGAAAATTTCGTTCTAGGACATTTGGTTTGAGCGCAATCATTAAACTTAGGTCAAAAAAGCCATTTAAGCCTTTTCACAGTGAGATCTATGCGATTTGGCCGAGAAATGTAATTTTGATGTTAACTCCCAAACCGCTGCGCAGAAGTCAACCAAACTTCACCCAATAGTGTATTGTATCACAATCTAGTAGTTACATTTGAAAATTTTGTTCTAGGAAATTTTGTTTGAGCGCAATCATCAAACTTAATTAAAAAAGTCATTTAAGCCTTTTCACAGTGAGATCTATGCGATATGGCCGAGAAATGTAATTTTGATGTTAACTCCC
The DNA here is from genome assembly GCF_030265065.1 of Corythoichthys intestinalis. Taxonomy (NCBI): domain Eukaryota; kingdom Metazoa; phylum Chordata; class Actinopteri; order Syngnathiformes; family Syngnathidae; genus Corythoichthys; species Corythoichthys intestinalis. Next base: position 3,540,836 of record NW_026651595.1, on the reverse strand, counting down.
AAACCGCTGCGCAGAAGTAAACCAAACTTCACCCATTAGTGTATTGTATCACAATCTAGTAGTTACATGTAGAAATTTGGTTCTAGGACATTTGATTTGAGCGCAATCCTCAAACTTAGGTCAAAAAAGCCATTTAAGCCTTTTCACAGTGAGATCTATGCGATATGGCCGAGAAATGTAATTTTGATGTTAACTCCCAAACCGCTGCGCAGAAGTCAACCAAACTTCACCCAATAGTGTATTGTATTACAATCTAGTAGTTACATTTGAAAATTTTGTTCTAGGAAATTTTGTTTGAGCGCAATCATCAAACTTAATTAAAAAAGTCATTTAAGCCTTTTCACAGTGAGATCTATGCGATATGGCCGAGAAATGTAATTTTGATGTTAACTCCCAAACCGCTGCGCAGAAGTCAACCAAACTTCACCCATTAGTGTATTGTATCACAATCTAGTAGTTACATGTAAAAATTTGGTTCTAGGACATTTGATTTGAGCGCAATCCTCAAACTTAGGTCAAAAAAGCCATTTAAGCCTTTTCACAGTGAGATCTATGCGATATGGCCGAGAAATGTAATTTTGATGTTAACTCCCAAACCGCTGCGCAGAAGTCAACCAAACTTCACCCAATAGTGTATTGTATCACATTCTAGTAGTTACATTTGAAAATTTCGTTCTAGGACATTTGGTTTGAGCGCAATTATTAAACTTAGGTCAAAAAAGCCATTTAAGCCTTTTCACAGTGAGATCTATGCGATATGGCCGAGAAATGTAATTTTGATGTTAACTCCCAAACCGCTGCGCAGAAGTAAACCAAACTTCACCCATTAGTGTATTGTATCACAATCTAGTAGTTACATGTGGAAATTTGGTTCTAGGACATTTGATTTGAGCGCAATCCTCAAACTTAGGTCAAAAAAGCCATTTAAGCCTTTTCACAGTGAGATCTATGCGATATGGCCGAGAAATGTAATTTTTATGTTAACTCCCAAACCGCTGCGCAGAAGTCAACTAAACTTCACCCAATAGTGTATTGTATCACATTCTAGTAGTTACATTTGAAAATTTCGTTCTAGGACATTTGGTTTGAGCGCAATCATTAAACTTAATTAAAAAAGTCATTTAAGCCTTTTCACAGTGAGATCTATGCGATATGGCCGAGAAATGTAATTTTGATGTTAACACCCAAACCGCTGCGCAGAAGTCAACCAAACTTCACCCAATAGTGTATTGTATCACAATCTAGTAGTTACATTTGAAAATTTTGTTCTAGGACATTTTGTTTGAACGCAATCATCAAACTTAATTAAAAAAGTCATTTAAGCCTTTTCACAGTGAGATCTATGCGATATGGCCGAGAAATGTAATTTTGATGTTAACTCCCAAACCGCTGCGCAGAAGTCAACCAAACTTCACCCAATAGTGTATTGTATCACATTCTAGTAGTTACATTTGAAAATTTTGTTCTAGGAAATTTTGTTTGAGCGCAATCATCAAACTTAATTAAAAAAGTCATTTAAGCCTTTTCACAGTGAGATCTATGCGATATGGCCAAGAAATGTAATTTTGATGTTAACTCCCAAATCGCTGCGCAGAAGTCAACCAAACTTCACCCATTAGTGTATTGTATCACAATCTAGTAGTTACATGTGGAAATTTGGTTCTAGGACATTTGATTTGAGCGCAATACTCAAACTTAGGTCAAAAAAGCCATTTAAGCCTTTTCACAGTGAGATCTACGCGATATGGCCGAGAAATGTAATTTTGATGTTTACTCCCAAACCGCTGCGCAGAAGTCAACCAAACTTCACCCATTAGTGTATTGTATCACAATCTAGTAGTTACATGTGAAAATTTGGTTCTAGGACATTTGATTTGAGCGCAATCCTCAAACTTAGGTCAAAAAAGCCATTTAAGCCTTTTCACAGTGAGATCTATGCGATATGGCCGAGAAATGTAATTTTGATGTTAACTCCCAAACCGCTGCGCAGAAGTCAACCAAACTTCACCCAATAGTGTATTGTATCACATTCTAGTAGTTACATTTGAAAATTTTGTTCTAGGAAATTTTGTTTGAGCGCAATCATCAAACTTAATTAAAAAAGTCATTTAAGCCTTTTCACAGTGAGATCTATGCGATATGGCCGAGAAATGTAATTTTGATGTTAACTCCCAAACCGCTGCGCAGAAGTCAACCAAACTTCACCCATTAGTGTATTGTATCACAATCTAGTAGTTACATGTGGAAATTTGGTTCTAGGACATTTGATTTGAGCGCAATCCTCAAACTTAGGTCAAAAAAGCCATTTAAGCCTTTTCACAGTGAGATCTATGCGATATGGCCGAGAAATGTAATTTTGATGTTAACTCCCAAACCGCTGCGCAGAAGTCAACCAAACTTCACCCAATAGTGTATTGTATCACATTCTAGTAGTTACATTTGAAAATTTCGTTCTAGGACATTTGGTTTGAGCGCAATTATTAAACTTAGGTCAAAAAAGCCATTTAAGCCTTTTCACAGTGAGATCTATGCGATATGGCCGAGAAATGTAATTTTGATGTTAACTCCCAAACCGCTGCGAAGAAGTAAACCAAACTTCACCCATTAGTGTATTGTATCACAATCTAGTAGTTACATGTGGAAATTTGGTTCTAGGACATTTGATTTGAGCGCAATCCTCAAACTTAGGTCAAAAAAGCCATTTAAGCCTTTTCACAGTGAGATCTATGCGATATGGCCGAGAAATGTAATTTTGATGTTAACTCCCAAACCGCTGCGCAGAAGTCAACCAAACTTCACCCAATAGTGTATTGTATCACATTCTAGTAGTTACATTTGAAAATTTTGTTCTAGGACATTTTGTTTGAACGCAATCATCAAACTTAATTAAAAAAGTCATTTAAGCCTTTTCACAGTGAGATCTATGCGATATGGCCGAGAAATGTAATTTTGATGTTAACTCCCAAACCGCTGCGCAGAAGTCAACCAAACTTCACCCAATAGTGTATTGTATCACATTCTAGTAGTTACATTTGAAAATTTCGTTCTAGGACATTTGGTTTGAGCGCAATCATTAAACTTAGGTCAAAAAAGCCATTTAAGCCTTTTCACAGTGAGATCTATGCGATATGGCCGAGAAATGTAATTTTGATGTTAACTCCCAAACCGCTGCGCAGAAGTAAACCAAACTTTACCCATTAGTGTATTGTATCACAATCTAGTAGTTACATTTGAAAATTTTGTTCTAGGACATTTTGTTTGAACGCAAACATCAAACTTAATTAAAAAAAGTCATTTAAGCCTTTTCACAGTGAGATCTATGCGATATGGCCGAGAAATGTAATTTTGATGTTAACTCCCAAACCGCTGCGCAGAAGTCAACCAAACTTCACCCAATAGTGTATTGTATCACATTCTAGTAGTTACATTTGAAAATTTCGTTCTAGGACATTTGGTTTGATCGCAATCATTAAACTTAATTAAAAAAGTCATTTAAGCCTTTTCATAGTGAGATCTATGCGATATGGCCGAGAAATGTAATTTTGATGTTAATTCCCAAACCGCTGCGCAGAAGTCAACCAAACTTCACCCAATAGTGTATTGTATCACAATCTAGTAGTTACATTTGAAAATTTTGTTCTAGGACATTTTGTTTGAACGCAATCATCAAACTTAATTAAAAAAGTCATTTAAGCCTTTTCACAGTGAGATCTATGCGATATGGCCGAGAAATGTAATTTTGATGTTAACTCCCAAACCGCTGCGCAGAAGTCAACCAAACTTCACCCAATAGTGTATTGTATCACATTCTAGTAGTTACATTTGAAAATTTCGTTCTAGGACATTTGGTTTGAGCGCAATCATTAAACTTAGGTCAAAAAAGCCATTTAAGCCTTTTCACAGTGAGATCTATGCGATTTGGCCGAGAAATGTAATTTTGATGTTAACTCCCAAACCGCTGCGCAGAAGTCAACCAAACTTCACCCAATAGTGTATTGTATCACAATCTAGTAGTTACATTTGAAAATTTTGTTCTAGGAAATTTTGTTTGAGCGCAATCATCAAACTTAATTAAAAAAGTCATTTAAGCCTTTTCACAGTGAGATCTATGCGATATGGCCGAGAAATGTAATTTTGATGTTAACTCCCAAACCGCTGCGCAGAAGTAAACCAAACTTCACCCATTAGTGTATTGTATCACAATCTAGTAGTTACATGTAGAAATTTGGTTCTAGGACATTTGATTTGAGCGCAATCCTCAAACTTAGGTCAAAAAAGCCATTTAAGCCTTTTCACAGTGAGATCTATGCGATATGGCCGAGAAATGTAATTTTGATGTTAACTCCCAAACCGCTGCGCAGAAGTCAACCAAACTTCACCCAATAGTGTATTGTATTACAATCTAGTAGTTACATTTGAAAATTTTGTTCTAGGAAATTTTGTTTGAGCGCAATCATCAAACTTAATTAAAAAAGTCATTTAAGCCTTTTCACAGTGAGATCTATGCGATATGGCCGAGAAATGTAATTTTGATGTTAACTCCCAAACCGCTGCGCAGAAGTCAACCAAACTTCACCCATTAGTGTATTGTATCACAATCTAGTAGTTACATGTAAAAATTTGGTTCTAGGACATTTGATTTGAGCGCAATCCTCAAACTTAGGTCAAAAAAGCCATTTAAGCCTTTTCACAGTGAGATCTATGCGATATGGCCGAGAAATGTAATTTTGATGTTAACTCCCAAACCGCTGCGCAGAAGTCAACCAAACTTCACCCAATAGTGTATTGTATCACATTCTAGTAGTTACATTTGAAAATTTCGTTCTAGGACATTTGGTTTGAGCGCAATTATTAAACTTAGGTCAAAAAAGCCATTTAAGCCTTTTCACAGTGAGATCTATGCGATATGGCCGAGAAATGTAATTTTGATGTTAACTCCCAAACCGCTGCGCAGAAGTAAACCAAACTTCACCCATTAGTGTATTGTATCACAATCTAGTAGTTACATGTGGAAATTTGGTTCTAGGACATTTGATTTGAGCGCAATCCTCAAACTTAGGTCAAAAAAGCCATTTAAGCCTTTTCACAGTGAGATCTATGCGATATGGCCGAGAAATGTAATTTTTATGTTAACTCCCAAACCGCTGCGCAGAAGTCAACTAAACTTCACCCAATAGTGTATTGTATCACATTCTAGTAGTTACATTTGAAAATTTCGTTCTAGGACATTTGGTTTGAGCGCAATCATTAAACTTAATTAAAAAAGTCATTTAAGCCTTTTCACAGTGAGATCTATGCGATATGGCCGAGAAATGTAATTTTGATGTTAACACCCAAACCGCTGCGCAGAAGTCAACCAAACTTCACCCAATAGTGTATTGTATCACAATCTAGTAGTTACATTTGAAAATTTTGTTCTAGGACATTTTGTTTGAACGCAATCATCAAACTTAATTAAAAAAGTCATTTAAGCCTTTTCACAGTGAGATCTATGCGATATGGCCGAGAAATGTAATTTTGATGTTAACTCCCAAACCGCTGCGCAGAAGTCAACCAAACTTCACCCAATAGTGTATTGTATCACATTCTAGTAGTTACATTTGAAAATTTTGTTCTAGGAAATTTTGTTTGAGCGCAATCATCAAACTTAATTAAAAAAGTCATTTAAGCCTTTTCACAGTGAGATCTATGCGATATGGCCAAGAAATGTAATTTTGATGTTAACTCCCAAATCGCTGCGCAGAAGTCAACCAAACTTCACCCATTAGTGTATTGTATCACAATCTAGTAGTTACATGTGGAAATTTGGTTCTAGGACATTTGATTTGAGCGCAATACTCAAACTTAGGTCAAAAAAGCCATTTAAGCCTTTTCACAGTGAGATCTACGCGATATGGCCGAGAAATGTAATTTTGATGTTTACTCCCAAACCGCTGCGCAGAAGTCAACCAAACTTCACCCATTAGTGTATTGTATCACAATCTAGTAGTTACATGTGAAAATTTGGTTCTAGGACATTTGATTTGAGCGCAATCCTCAAACTTAGGTCAAAAAAGCCATTTAAGCCTTTTCACAGTGAGATCTATGCGATATGGCCGAGAAATGTAATTTTGATGTTAACTCCCAAACCGCTGCGCAGAAGTCAACCAAACTTCACCCAATAGTGTATTGTATCACATTCTAGTAGTTACATTTGAAAATTTTGTTCTAGGAAATTTTGTTTGAGCGCAATCATCAAACTTAATTAAAAAAGTCATTTAAGCCTTTTCACAGTGAGATCTATGCGATATGGCCGAGAAATGTAATTTTGATGTTAACTCCCAAACCGCTGCGCAGAAGTCAACCAAACTTCACCCATTAGTGTATTGTATCACAATCTAGTAGTTACATGTGGAAATTTGGTTCTAGGACATTTGATTTGAGCGCAATCCTCAAACTTAGGTCAAAAAAGCCATTTAAGCCTTTTCACAGTGAGATCTATGCGATATGGCCGAGAAATGTAATTTTGATGTTAACTCCCAAACCGCTGCGCAGAAGTCAACCAAACTTCACCCAATAGTGTATTGTATCACATTCTAGTAGTTACATTTGAAAATTTCGTTCTAGGACATTTGGTTTGAGCGCAATTATTAAACTTAGGTCAAAAAAGCCATTTAAGCCTTTTCACAGTGAGATCTATGCGATATGGCCGAGAAATGTAATTTTGATGTTAACTCCCAAACCGCTGCGAAGAAGTAAACCAAACTTCACCCATTAGTGTATTGTATCACAATCTAGTAGTTACATGTGGAAATTTGGTTCTAGGACATTTGATTTGAGCGCAATCCTCAAACTTAGGTCAAAAAAGCCATTTAAGCCTTTTCACAGTGAGATCTATGCGATATGGCCGAGAAATGTAATTTTGATGTTAACTCCCAAACCGCTGCGCAGAAGTCAACCAAACTTCACCCAATAGTGTATTGTATCACATTCTAGTAGTTACATTTGAAAATTTTGTTCTAGGACATTTTGTTTGAACGCAATCATCAAACTTAATTAAAAAAGTCATTTAAGCCTTTTCACAGTGAGATCTATGCGATATGGCCGAGAAATGTAATTTTGATGTTAACTCCCAAACCGCTGCGCAGAAGTCAACCAAACTTCACCCAATAGTGTATTGTATCACATTCTAGTAGTTACATTTGAAAATTTCGTTCTAGGACATTTGGTTTGAGCGCAATCATTAAACTTAGGTCAAAAAAGCCATTTAAGCCTTTTCACAGTGAGATCTATGCGATATGGCCGAGAAATGTAATTTTGATGTTAACTCCCAAACCGCTGCGCAGAAGTAAACCAAACTTTACCCATTAGTGTATTGTATCACAATCTAGTAGTTACATTTGAAAATTTTGTTCTAGGACATTTTGTTTGAACGCAAACATCAAACTTAATTAAAAAAAGTCATTTAAGCCTTTTCACAGTGAGATCTATGCGATATGGCCGAGAAATGTAATTTTGATGTTAACTCCCAAACCGCTGCGCAGAAGTCAACCAAACTTCACCCATTAGTGTATTGTATCACAATCTAGTAGTTACATGTGGAAATTTGGTTATAGGATATTTGATTTGAGCGCAATCCTCAAACTTAGGTCAAAAAAGCCATTTAAGCCTTTTCACAGTGAGATCTATGCGATATGGCCGAGAAATGTAATTTTGATGTTTACTCCCAAACCGCTGCGCAGAAGTCAACCAAACTTCACCCAATAGTGTATTTTATCACAATCTAGTAGTTACATTTGGAAATTTAGTTCTAGGACATTTGATTTGAGCGCAATCTTCAAACTTAATTAAAAAAAGTCATTTAAGCCTTTTCACAGTGAGATCTATGCGATATGGCCGAGAAATGTAATTTTGATGTTCACTCCCAAACCGCTGCGCAGAAGTCAACCAAACTTCAACCATTAGTGTATTGTATCACAATCTAGTAGTTACATGTGGAAATTTGGTTCTAGGACATTTGATTTGAGCGCAATCCTCAAACTTAGGTCAAAAAAGCCATTTAAGCCTTTTCACAGTGAGATCTATGCGATATGGCCGAGAAATGTAATTTTGATGTTAACTCCCAAACCGCTGCGCAGAAGTCAACCAAACTTCACCCAATAGTGTATTGTATCACAATCTAGTAGTTACATTTGAAAATTTCGTTCTAGGACATTTGGTTTGAGCGCAATCATTAAACTTAGGTCAAAAAAGCCATTTAAGCCTTTTCACAGTGAGATCTATGCGATATGGCCGAGAAATGTAATTTTGATGTTCACTCCCAAACCGCTGCGCAGAAGTCAACCAAACTTCAACCATTAGTGTATTGTATCACAATCTAGTAGTTACATGTGGAAATTTGGTTCTAGGACATTTGATTTGAGCGCAATCCTCAAACTTAGGTCAAAAAAGCCATTTAAGCCTTTTCACAGTGAGATCTATGCGATATGGCCGAGAAATGTAATTTTGATGTTAACTCCCAAACCGCTGCGCAGAAGTCAACCAAACTTCACCCAATAGTGTATTGTATCACAATCTAGTAGTTACATTTGAAAATTTCGTTCTAGGACATTTGGTTTGAGCGCAATCATTAAACTTAGGTCAAAAAAGCCATTCAAGCCTTTTCACAGTGAGATCTATGCGATATGGCCGAGAAATGTAATTTTGATGTTAACTCCCAAACCGCTGCGCAGATGTCAACCAAACTTCACCCAATAGTGTATTGTATCACAATCTAGTAGTTACATTTGAAAATTTTGTTCTAGGAAATTTTGTTTGAGCGCAATCATCAAACTTAATTAAAAAAGTCATTTAAGCCTTTTCACAGTGAGGTCTATGCGATATGGCCGAGAAATGTAATTTTGATGTTAACTCCCAAACCGCTGCGCAGAAGTCAACCAAACTTCAGCCAATAGTGTATTGTATCACATTCTAGTAGTTACATTTGAAAATTTCGTTCTAGGACATTTGGTTTGAGCGCAATCATTAAACTTAGGTCAAAAAAGCCATTTAAGCCTTTTCACAGTGAGATCTATGCGATATGGCCGAGAAATGTAATTTTGATGTTAACTCCCAAACCGCTGCGCAGAAGTCAACCACACTTCACCCATTAGTGTATTGTATCACAATCTAGTAGTTACATGTGGAAATTTGGTTATTGGACATTTGATTTGAGCGCAATCCTCAAACTTAGGTCAAAAAAGCCATTTAAGCCTTTTCACAGTGAGATCTATGCGATATGGCCGAGAAATGTAATTTTGATGTTAACTCCCAAACCGCTGCGCAGAAGTCAACCAAACTTCACCCATTAGTGTATTGTATCACAATCTAGTAGTTACATGTGGAAATTTGGTTCTAGGACATTTGATTTGAGCGCAATCCTCAAACTTAGGTCAAAAAAGCCATTTAAGCCTTTTCACAGTGAGATCTATGCGATATGGCCGAGAAATGTAATTTTGATGTTAACTCCCAAACCGCTGCGCAGAAGTCAACCAAACTTCACCCAATAGTGTATTGTATCACATTCTAGTAGTTACATTTGAAAATTTCGTTCTAGGACATTTGGTTTGAGCGCAATCATTAAACTTAGGTCAAAAAAGCCATTTAAGCCTTTTCACAGTGAGATCTATGCGATATGGCCGAGAAATGTAATTTTGATGTTGACTCCCAAACCGCTGCGCAGAAGTCAACCAAACTTCACCCAATAGTGTATTGTATCACAATCTAGTAGTTACATTTGAAAATTTTGTTCTAGGAAATTTTGTTTGAGCGCAATCATCAAACTTAATTAAAAAAGTCATTTAAGCCTTTTCACAGTGAGATCTATGCGATATGGCCGAGAAATGTAATTTTGATGTTAACTCCCAAACCGCTGCGCAGAAGTCAACCAAACTTCACCCATTAGTGTATTGTATCACAATCTAGTAGATACATTTGAAAATTTCGTTCTAGGACATTTGATTTGAGCGCAATCTTTAAACTTAGGTCAAAAAAGCCATTTAAGCCTTTTCACAGTGAGATCTATGCGATATGGCCGAGAAATGTAATTTTGATGTTAACTCCCAAACCGCTGCGCAGAAGTCAACCAAACTTCACCCAATAGTGTATTGTATCACATTCTAGTAGTTACATTTGAAAATTTCGTTCTAGGACATTTGGTTTGAGCGCAATCATTAAACTTAGGTCAAAAAAGCCATTTAAGCCTTTTCACAGTGAGATCTATGCGATATGGCCGAGAAATGTAATTTTGATGTTAACTCCCAAACCGCTGCGCAGAAGTCAACCAAACTTCACCCAATAGTGTATTGTATCACAATCTAGTAGTTACATTTGAAAATTTTGTTCTAGGAAATTTTGTTTGAGCGCAATCATCAAACTTAATTAAAAAAGTCATTTAAGCCTTTTCACAGTGAGATCTATGCGATATGGCCGAGAAATGTAATTTTGATGTTAACTCCCAAACCGCTGCGCAGAAGTCAACCAAACTTCACCCATTAGTGTATTGTATCACAATCTAGTAGTTACATGTGGAAATTTGGTTCTAGGACATTTGATTTGAGCGCAATCCTCAAACTTAGGTCAAAAAAGCCATTTAAGCCTTTTCACAGTGAGATCTATGCGATATGGCCGAGAAATGTAATTTTGATGTTAACTCCCAAACCGCTGCGCAGAAGTCAACCAGACTTCACCCAATAGTGTATTGTATCACATTCTAGTAGTTACATTTGAAAATTTCGTTCTAGGACATTTGGTTTGAGCGCAATCATTAAACTTAGGTCAAAAAAGCCATTTAAGCCTTTTCACAGTGAGATCTATGCGATATGGCCGAGAAATGTAATTTTGATGTTAACTCCCAAACCGCTGCGCAGAAGTAAACCAAACTTCACCCATTAGTGTATTGTATCACAATCTAGTAGTTACATGTAGAAATTTGGTTCTAGGACATTTGATTTGAGCGCAATCCTCAAACTTAGGTCAAAAAAGCCATTTAAGCCTTTTCACAGTGAGATCTATGCGATATGGCCGAGAAATGTAATTTTGATGTTAACTCCCAAACCGCTGCGCAGAAGTCAACCAAACTTCACCCATTAGTGTATTGTATCACAATCTAGTAGTTACATGTAAAAATTTGGTTCTAGGACATTTGATTTGAGCGCAATCCTCAAACTTAGGTCAAAAAAGCCATTTAAGCCTTTTCACAGTGAGATCTATGCGATATGGCCGAGAAATGTAATTTTGATGTTAACTCCCAAACCGCTGCGCAGAAGTCAACCAAACTTCACCCAATAGTGTATTGTATCACATTCTAGTAGTTACATTTGAAAATTTCGTTCTAGGACATTTGGTTTGAGCGCAATTATTAAACTTAGGTCAAAAAAGCCATTTAAGCCTTTTCACAGTGAGATCTATGCGATATGGCCGAGAAATGTAATTTTGATGTTAACTCCCAAACCGCTGCGCAGAAGTAAACCAAACTTCACCCATTAGTGTATTGTATCACAATCTAGTAGTTACATGTGGAAATTTGGTTCTAGGACATTTGATTTGAGCGCAATCCTCAAACTTAGGTCAAAAAAGCCATTTAAGCCTTTTCACAGTGAGATCTATGCGATATGGCCGAGAAATGTAATTTTGATGTTAACTCCCAAACCGCTGCGCAGAAGTCAACTAAACTTCACCCAATAGTGTATTGTATCACATTCTAGTAGTTACATTTGAAAATTTCGTTCTAGGACATTTGGTTTGAGCGCAATCATTAAACTTAATTAAAAAAGTCATTTAAGCCTTTTCACAGTGAGATCTATGCGATATGGCCGAGAAATGTAATTTTGATGTTAACACCCAAACCGCTGCGCAGAAGTCAACCAAACTTCACCCAATAGTGTATTGTATCACAATCTAGTAGTTACATTTGAAAATTTTGTTCTAGGACATTTTGTTTGAACGCAATCATCAAACTTAATTAAAAAAGTCATTTAAGCCTTTTCACAGTGAGATCTATGCGATATGGCCGAGAAATGTAATTTTGATGTTAACTCCCAAACCGCTGCGCAGAAGTCAACCAAACTTCACCCATTAGTGTATTGTATCACAATCTAGTAGTTACATGTGGAAATTTGGTTCTAGGACATTTGATTTGAGCGCAATCCTCAAACTTAGGTCAAAAAAGCCATTTAAGCCTTTTCACAGTGAGATCTATGCGATATGGCCGAGAAATGTAATTTTGATGTTAACTCCCAAACCGCTGCGCAGAAGTCAACCAGACTTCACCCAATAGTGTATTGTATCACATTCTAGTAGTTACATTTGAAAATTTCGTTCTAGGACATTTGGTTTGAGCGCAATCATTAAACTTAGGTCAAAAAAGCCATTTAAGCCTTTTCACAGTGAGATCTATGCGATATGGCCGAGAAATGTAATTTTGATGTTAACTCCCAAACCGCTGCGCAGAAGTAAACCAAACTTCACCCATTAGTGTATTGTATCACAATCTAGTAGTTACATGTAGAAATTTGGTTCTAGGACATTTGATTTGAGCGCAATCCTCAAACTTAGGTCAAAAAAGCCATTTAAGCCTTTTCACAGTGAGATCTATGCGATATGGCCGAGAAATGTAATTTTGATGTTAACTCCCAAACCGCTGCGCAGAAGTCAACCAAACTTCACCCAATAGTGTATTGTATTACAATCTAGTAGTTACATTTGAAAATTTTGTTCTAGGAAATTTTGTTTGAGCGCAATCATCAAACTTAATTAAAAAAGTCATTTAAGCCTTTTCACAGTGAGATCTATGCGATATGGCCGAGAAATGTAATTTTGATGTTAACTCCCAAACCGCTGCGCAGAAGTCAACCAAACTTCACCCATTAGTGTATTGTATCACAATCTAGTAGTTACATGTAAAAATTTGGTTCTAGGACATTTGATTTGAGCGCAATCCTCAAACTTAGGTCAAAAAAGCCATTTAAGCCTATTCACAGTGAGATCTATGCGATATGGCCGAGAAATGTAATTTTGATGTTAACTCCCAAACCGCTGCGCAGAAGTCAACCAAACTTCACCCAATAGTGTATTGTATCACATTCTAGTAGTTACATTTGAAAATTTCGTTCTAGGACATTTGGTTTGAGCGCAATCATCAAACTTAATTAAAAAAGCCATTTAAGCCTTATCACAGTGAGATCTATGCGATATGGCCGAGAAATGTAATTTTGATGTTAACTCCCAAACCGCTGCGCAGAAGTAAACCAAACTTCACCCATTAGTGTATTGTATCACAATCTAGTAGTTACATGTGGAAATTTGGTTCTAGGACATTTGATTTGAGCGCAATCCTCAAACTTAGGTCAAAAAAGCCATTTAAGCCTTTTCACAGTGAGATCTATGCGATATGGCCGAGAAATGTAATTTTGATGTTAACTCCCAAACCGCTGCGCAGAAGTCAACTAAACTTCACCCAATAGTGTATTGTATCACATTCTAGTAGTTACATTTGAAAATTTCGTTCTAGGACATTTGGTTTGAGCGCAATCATTAAACTTAATTAAAAAAGTCATTTAAGCCTTTTCACAGTGAGATCTATGCGATATGGCCGAGAAATGTAATTTTGATGTTAACTCCCAAACCGCTGCGCAGAAGTCAACCAAACTTCACCCAATAGTGTATTGTATCACAATCTAGTAGTTACATTTGAAAATTTTGTTCTAGGACATTTTGTTTGAACGCAATCATCAAACTTAATTAAAAAAGTCATTTAAGCCTTTTCACAGTGAGATCTATGCGATATGGCCGAGAAATGTAATTTTGATGTTAACTCCCAAACCGCTGCGCAGAAGTCAACCAAACTTCACCCAATAGTGTATTGTATCACATTCTAGTAGTTACATTTGAAAATTTCGTTCTAGGACATTTGGTTTGAGCGCAATCATTAAACTTAGGTCAAAAAAGCCATTTAAGCCTTTTCACAGTGAGATCTATGCGATATGGCCGAGAAATGTAATTTTGATGTTAACTCCCAAACCGCTGCGCAGAAGTCAACCAAACTTCACCCAATAGTGTATTGTATCACAATCTAGTAGTTACATTTGAAAATTTTGTTCTAGGAAATTTTGTTTGAGCGCAATCATCAAACTTAATTAAAAAAGTCATTTAAGCCTTTTCACAGTGAGATCTATGCGATATGGCCGAGAAATGTAATTTTGATGTTAACTCCCAAACCGCTGCGCAGAAGTAAACCAAACTTCACCCATTAGTGTATTGTATCACAATCTAGTAGTTACATGTAGAAATTTGGTTCTAGGACATTTGATTTGAGCGCAATCCTCAAACTTAGGTCAAAAAAGCCATTTAAGCCTTTTCACAGTGAGATCTATGCGATATGGCCGAGAAATGTAATTTTGATGTTAACTCCCAAACCGCTGCGCAGAAGTCAACCAAACTTCACCCAATAGTGTATTGTATTACAATCTAGTAGTTACATTTGAAAATTTTGTTCTAGGAAATTTTGTTTGAGCGCAATCATCAAACTTAATTAAAAAAGTCATTTAAGCCTTTTCACAGTGAGATCTATGCGATATGGCCGACAAATGTAATTTTGATGTTAACTCCCAAACCGCTGCGCAGAAGTCAACCAAACTTCACCCATTAGTGTATTGTATCACAATCTAGTAGTTACATGTAAAAATTTGGTTCTAGGACATTTGATTTGAGCGCAATCCTCAAACTTAGGTCAAAAAAGCCATTTAAGCCTTTTCACAGTGAGATCTATGCGATATGGCCGAGAAATGTAATTTTGATGTTAACTCCCAAACCGCTGCGCAGAAGTCAACCAAACTTCACCCAATAGTGTATTGTATCACATTCTAGTAGTTACATTTGAAAATTTCGTTCTAGGACATTTGGTTTGAGCGCAATTATTAAACTTAGGTCAAAAAAGCCATTTAAGCCTTTTCACAGTGAGATCTATGCGATATGGCCGAGAAATGTAATTTTGATGTTAACTCCCAAACCGCTGCGCAGAAGTCAACCAAACTTCACCCATTAGTGTATTGTATCACAATCTAGTAGTTACATGTGGAAATTTGGTTCTAGGACATTTGATTTGAGCGCAATCCTCAAACTTAGGTCAAAAAAGCCATTTAAGCCTTTTCACAGTGAGATCTATGCGATATGGCCGAGAAATGTAATTTTGATGTTAACTCCCAAACCGCTGCGCAGAAGTCAACTAAACTTCACCCAATAGTGTATTGTATCACATTCTAGTAGTTACATTTGAAAATTTCGTTCTAGGACATTTGGTTTGAGCGCAATCATTAAACTTAATTAAAAAAGTCATTTAAGCCTTTTCACAGTGAGATCTATGCGATATGGCCAAGAAATGTAATTTTGATGTTAACACCCAAACCGCTGCGCAGAAGTCAACCAAACTTCACCCAATAGTGTATTGTATCACAATCTAGTAGTTACATTTGAAAATTTTGTTCTAGGACATTTTGTTTGAACGCAATCATCAAACTTAATTAAAAAAGTCATTTAAGCCTTTTCACAGTGAGATCTATGCGATATGGCCGAGAAATGTAATTTTGATGTTAACTCCCAAACCGCTGCGCAGAAGTCAACCAAACTTCACCCAATAGTGTATTGTATCACATTCTAGTAGTTACATTTGAAAATTTTGTTCTAGGAAATTTTGTTTGAGCGCAATCATCAAACTTAATTAAAAAAGTCATTTAAGCCTTTTCACAGTGAGATCTATGCGATATGGCCAAGAAATGTAATTTTGATGTTAACTCCCAAACCGCTGCGCAGAAGTCAACCAAACTTCACCCATTAGTGTATCGTATCACAATCTAGTAGTTACATGTGGAAATTTGGTTCTAGGACATTTGATTTGAGCGCAATACTCAAACTTAGGTCAAAAAAGCCATTTAAGCCTTTTCACAGTGAGATCTACGCGATATGGCCGAGAAATGTAATTTTGATGTTTACTCCCAAACCGCTGCGCAGAAGTCAACCAAACTTCACCCATTAGTGTATTGTATCACAATCTAGTAGTTACATGTGAAAATTTGGTTCTAGGACATTTGATTTGAGCGCAATCCTCAAACTTAGGTCAAAAAAGCCATTTAAGCCTTTTCACAGTGAGATCTATGCGATATGGCCGAGAAATGTAATTTTGATGTTAACTCCCAAACCGCTGCGCAGAAGTCAACCAAACTTCACCCAATAGTGTATTGTATCACATTCTAGTAGTTACATTTGAAAATTTTGTTCTAGGAAATTTTGTTTGAGCGCAATCATCAAACTTAATTAAAAAAGTCATTTAAGCCTTTTCACAGTGAGATCTATGCGATATGGCCGAGAAATGTAATTTTGATGTTAACTCCCAAACCGCTGCGCAGAAGTCAACCAAACTTCACCCATTAGTGTATTGTATCACAATCTAGTAGTTACATGTGGAAATTTGGTTCTAGGACATTTGATTTGAGCGCAATCCTCAAACTTAGGTCAAAAAAGCCATTTAAGCCTTTTCACAGTGAGATCTATGCGATATGGCCGAGAAATGTAATTTTGATGTTAACTCCCAAACCGCTGCGCAGAAGTCAACCAAACTTCACCCAATAGTGTATTGTATCACATTCTAGTAGTTACATTTGAAAATTTCGTTCTAGGACATTTGGTTTGAGCGCAATTATTAAACTTAGGTCAAAAAAGCCATTTAAGCCTTTTCACAGTGAGATCTATGCGATATGGCCGAGAAATGTAATTTTGATGTTAACTCCCAAACCGCTGCGCAGAAGTAAACCAAACTTCACCCATTAGTGTATTGTATCACAATCTAGTAGTTACATGTGGAAATTTGGTTCTAGGACATTTGATTTGAGCGCAATCCTCAAACTTAGGTCAAAAAAGCCATTTAAGCCTTTTCACAGTGAGATCTATGCGATATGGCCGAGAAATGTAATTTTGATGTTAACTCCCAAACCGCTGCGCAGAAGTCAACCAAACTTCACCCAATAGTGTATTGTATCACATTCTAGTAGTTACATTTGAAAATTTTGTTCTAGGACATTTTGTTTGAACGCAATCATCAAACTTAATTAAAAAAGTCATTTAAGCCTTTTCACAGTGAGATCTATGCGATATGGCCGAGAAATGTAATTTTGATGTTAACTCCCAAACCGCTGCGCAGAAGTCAACCAAACTTCACCCAATAGTGTATTGTATCACATTCTAGTAGTTACATTTGAAAATTTCGTTCTAGGACATTTGGTTTGAGCGCAATCATTAAACTTAGGTCAAAAAAGCCATTTAAGCCTTTTCACAGTGAGATCTATGCGATATGGCCGAGAAATGTAATTTTGATGTTAACTCCCAAACCGCTGCGCAGAAGTCAACCAAACTTCACCCAATAGTGTATTGTATCACATTCTAGTAGTTACATTTGAAAATTTCGTTCTAGGACATTTGGTTTGAGCGCAATTATTAAACTTAGGTCAAAAAAGCCATTTAAGCCTTTTCACAGTGAGATCTATGCGATATGGCCGAGAAATGTAATTTTGATGTTAACTCCCAAACCGCTGCGCAGAAGTCAACCAAACTTCACCCATTAGTGTATTGTATCACAATCTAGTAGTTACATGTGGAAATTTGGTTCTAGGACATTTGATTTGAGCGCAATCCTCAAACTTAGGTCAAAAAAGCCATTTAAGCCTTTTCACAGTGAGATCTATGCGATATGGCCGAGAAATGTAATTTTGATGTTAACTCCCAAACCGCTGCGCAGAAGTCAACTAAACTTCACCCAATAGTGTATTGTATCACATTCTAGTAGTTACATTTGAAAATTTCGTTCTAGGACATTTGGTTTGAGCGCAATCATTAAACTTAATTAAAAAAGTCATTTAAGCCTTTTCACAGTGAGATCTATGCGATATGGCCAAGAAATGTAATTTTGATGTTAACACCCAAACCGCTGCGCAGAAGTCAACCAAACTTCACCCAATAGTGTATTGTATCACAATCTAGTAGTTACATTTGAAAATTTTGTTCTAGGACATTTTGTTTGAACGCAATCATCAAACTTAATTAAAAAAGTCATTTAAGCCTTTTCACAGTGAGATCTATGCGATATGGCCGAGAAATGTAATTTTGATGTTAACTCCCAAACCGCTGCGCAGAAGTCAACCAAACTTCACCCAATAGTGTATTGTATCACATTCTAGTAGTTACATTTGAAAATTTTGTTCTAGGAAATTTTGTTTGAGCGCAATCATCAAACTTAATTAAAAAAGTCATTTAAGCCTTTTCACAGTGAGATCTATGCGATATGGCCAAGAAATGTAATTTTGATGTTAACTCCCAAACCGCTGCGCAGAAGTCAACCAAACTTCACCCATTAGTGTATCGTATCACAATCTAGTAGTTACATGTGGAAATTTGGTTCTAGGACATTTGATTTGAGCGCAATACTCAAACTTAGGTCAAAAAAGCCATTTAAGCCTTTTCACAGTGAGATCTACGCGATATGGCCGAGAAATGTAATTTTGATGTTTACTCCCAAACCGCTGCGCAGAAGTCAACCAAACTTCACCCATTAGTGTATTGTATCACAATCTAGTAGTTACATGTGAAAATTTGGTTCTAGGACATTTGATTTGAGCGCAATCCTCAAACTTAGGTCAAAAAAGCCATTTAAGCCTTTTCACAGTGAGATCTATGCGATATGGCCGAGAAATGTAATTTTGATGTTAACTCCCAAACCGCTGCGCAGAAGTCAACCAAACTTCACCCAATAGTGTATTGTATCACATTCTAGTAGTTACATTTGAAAATTTTGTTCTAGGAAATTTTGTTTGAGCGCAATCATCAAACTTAATTAAAAAAGTCATTTAAGCCTTTTCACAGTGAGATCTATGCGATATGGCCGAGAAATGTAATTTTGATGTTAACTCCCAAACCGCTGCGCAGAAGTCAACCAAACTTCACCCATTAGTGTATTGTATCACAATCTAGTAGTTACATGTGGAAATTTGGTTCTAGGACATTTGATTTGAGCGCAATCCTCAAACTTAGGTCAAAAAAGCCATTTAAGCCTTTTCACAGTGAGATCTATGCGATATGGCCGAGAAATGTAATTTTGATGTTAACTCCCAAACCGCTGCGCAGAAGTCAACCAAACTTCACCCAATAGTGTATTGTATCACATTCTAGTAGTTACATTTGAAAATTTCGTTCTAGGACATTTGGTTTGAGCGCAATTATTAAACTTAGGTCAAAAAAGCCATTTAAGCCTTTTCACAGTGAGATCTATGCGATATGGCCGAGAAATGTAATTTTGATGTTAACTCCCAAACCGCTGCGCAGAAGTAAACCAAACTTCACCCATTAGTGTATTGTATCACAATCTAGTAGTTACATGTGGAAATTTGGTTCTAGGACATTTGATTTGAGCGCAATCCTCAAACTTAGGTCAAAAAAGCCATTTAAGCCTTTTCACAGTGAGATCTATGCGATATGGCCGAGAAATGTAATTTTGATGTTAACTCCCAAACCGCTGCGCAGAAGTCAACCAAACTTCACCCAATAGTGTATTGTATCACATTCTAGTAGTTACATTTGAAAATTTTGTTCTAGGACATTTTGTTTGAACGCAATCATCAAACTTAATTAAAAAAGTCATTTAAGCCTTTTCACAGTGAGATCTATGCGATATGGCCGAGAAATGTAATTTTGATGTTAACTCCCAAACCGCTGCGCAGAAGTCAACCAAACTTCACCCAATAGTGTATTGTATCACATTCTAGTAGTTACATTTGAAAATTTCGTTCTAGGACATTTGGTTTGAGCGCAATCATTAAACTTAGGTCAAAAAAGCCATTTAAGCCTTTTCACAGTGAGATCTATGCGATATGGCCGAGAAATGTAATTTTGATGTTAACTCCCAAACCGCTGCGCAGAAGTAAACCAAACTTTACCCATTAGTGTATTGTATCACAATCTAGTAGTTACATTTGAAAATTTTGTTCTAGGACATTTTGTTTGAACGCAAACATCAAACTTAATTAAAAAAAGTCATTTAAGCCTTTTCACAGTGAGATCTATGCGATATGGCCGAGAAATGTAATTTTGATGTTAACTCCCAAACCGCTGCGCAGAAGTCAACCAAACTTCACCCATTAGTGTATTGTATCACAATCTAGTAGTTACATGTGGAAATTTGGTTATAGGATATTTGATTTGAGCGCAATCCTCAAACTTAGGTCAAAAAAGCCATTTAAGCCTTTTCACAGTGAGATCTATGCGATATGGCCGAGAAATGTAATTTTGATGTTTACTCCCAAACCGCTGCGCAGAAGTCAACCAAACTTCACCCAATAGTGTATTTTATCACAATCTAGTAGTTACATTTGGAAATTTAGTTCTAGGACATTTGATTTGAGCGCAATCTTCAAACTTAATTAAAAAAAGTCATTTAAGCCTTTTCACAGTGAGATCTATGCGATATGGCCGAGAAATGTAATTTTGATGTTCACTCCCAAACCGCTGCGCAGAAGTCAACCAAACTTCAACCATTAGTGTATTGTATCACAATCTAGTAGTTACATGTGGAAATTTGGTTCTAGGACATTTGATTTGAGCGCAATCCTCAAACTTAGGTCAAAAAAGCCATTTAAGCCTTTTCACAGTGAGATCTATGCGATATGGCCGAGAAATGTAATTTTGATGTTAACTCCCAAACCGCTGCGCAGAAGTCAACCAAACTTCACCCAATAGTGTATTGTATCACAATCTAGTAGTTACATTTGAAAATTTCGTTCTAGGACATTTGGTTTGAGCGCAATCATTAAACTTAGGTCAAAAAAGCCATTTAAGCCTTTTCACAGTGAGATCTATGCGATATGGCCGAGAAATGTAATTTTGATGTTCACTCCCAAACCGCTGCGCAGAAGTCAACCAAACTTCAACCATTAGTGTATTGTATCACAATCTAGTAGTTACATGTGGAAATTTGGTTCTAGGACATTTGATTTGAGCGCAATCCTCAAACTTAGGTCAAAAAAGCCATTTAAGCCTTTTCACAGTGAGATCTATGCGATATGGCCGAGAAATGTAATTTTGATGTTAACTCCCAAACCGCTGCGCAGAAGTCAACCAAACTTCACCCAATAGTGTATTGTATCACAATCTAGTAGTTACATTTGAAAATTTCGTTCTAGGACATTTGGTTTGAGCGCAATCATTAAACTTAGGTCAAAAAAGCCATTTAAGCCTTTTCACAGTGAGATCTATGCGATATGGCCGAGAAATGTAATTTTGATGTTAACTCCCAAACCGCTGCGCAGAAGTCAACCAAACTTCACCCATTAGTGTATTGTATCACAATCTAGTAGTTACATGTGGAAATTTGGTTATTGGACATTTGATTTGAGCGCAATCCTCAAACTTAGGTCAAAAAAGCCATTTAAGCCTTTTCACAGTGAGATCTATGCGATATGGCCGAGAAATGTAATTTTGATGTTAACTCCCAAACCGCTGCGCAGAAGTCAACCAAACTTCACCCATTAGTGTATTGTATCACAATCTAGTAGTTACATGTGGAAATTTGGTTCTAGGACATTTGATTTGAGCGCAATCCTCAAACTTAGGTCAAAAAAGCCATTTAAGCCTTTTCACAGTGAGATCTATGCGATATGGCCGAGAAATGTAATTTTGATGTTAACTCCCAAACCGCTGCGCAGAAGTCAACCAAACTTCACCCAATAGTGTATTGTATCACATTCTAGTAGTTACATTTGAAAATTTCGTTCTAGGACATTTGGTTTGAGCGCAATCATTAAACTTAGGTCAAAAAAGCCATTTAAGCCTTTTCACAGTGAGATCTATGCGATATGGCCGAGAAATGTAATTTTGATGTTGACTCCCAAACCGCTGCGCAGAAGTCAACCAAACTTCACCCAATAGTGTATTGTATCACAATCTAGTAGTTACATTTGAAAATTTTGTTCTAGGAAATTTTGTTTGAGCGCAATCATCAAACTTAATTAAAAAAGTCATTTAAGCCTTTTCACAGTGAGATCTATGCGATATGGCCGAGAAATGTAATTTTGATGTTAACTCCCAAACCGCTGCGCAGAAGTCAACCAAACTTCACCCATTAGTGTATTGTATCACAATCTAGTAGTTACATGTGAAAATTTGGTTCTAGGACATTTGATTTGAGCGCAATCCTCAAACTTAGGTCAAAAAAGCCATTTAAGCCTTTTCACAGTGAGATCTATGCGATATGGCCGAGAAATGTAATTTTGATGTTAACTCCCAAACCGCTGCGCAGAAGACAACCAAACTTCACCCAATAGTGTATTGTATCACATTCTAGTAGTTACATTTGAAAATTTCGTTCTAGGACATTTGGTTTGAGCGCAATTATTAAACTTAGGTCAAAAAAGCCATTTAAGCCTTTTCACAGTGAGATCTATGCGATATGGCCGAGAAATGTAATTTTGATGTTGACTCCCAAACCGCTGCGCAGAAGTCAACCAAACTTCACCCATTAGTGTATTGTATCACAATCTAGTAGTTACATGTGAAAATTTGGTTCTAGGACATTTGATTTGAGCGCAATCCTCAAACTTAGGTCAAAAAAGCCATTTAAGCCTTTTCACAGTGAGATCTATGCGATATGGCCGAGAAATGTAATTTTGATGTTAACTCCCAAACCGCTGCGCAGAAGTCAACCAAACTTCACCCAATAGTGTATTGTATCACAATCTAGTAGTTACATTTGAAAATTTCGTTCTAGGACATTTGGTTTGAGCGCAATTATTAAACTTAGGTCAAAAAAGCCATTTAAGCCTTTTCACAGTGAGATCTAAGCGATATGGCCGAGAAATGTAATTTTGATGTTAACTCCCAAACCGCTGCGCAGAAGTAAACCAAACTTCACCCATTAGTGTATTGTATCACAATCTAGTAGTTACATGTGAAAATTTGGTTCTAGGACATTTGATTTGAGCGCAATCCTCAAACTTAGGTCAAAAAAGCCATTTAAGCCTTTTCACAGTGAGATCTATGCGATATGGCCGAGAAATGTAATTTTGATGTTAACTCCCAAACCGCTGCGCAGAAGTCAACCAAATTTCACCCAATAGTGTATTGTATCACATTCTAGTAGTTACATTTGAAAATTTCGTTCTAGGACATTTGGTTTGAGCGCAATCATTAAACTTAATTAAAAAAGTCATTTAAGCCTTTTCACAGTGAGATCTATGCGATATGGCCGAGAAATGTAATTTTCATGTTAACTCCCAAACCGCTGCGCAGAAGTCAACCAAACTTCACCCAATAGTGTATTGTATCACAATCTAGTAGTTACATTTGAAAATTTTGTTCTAGGACATTTTGTTTGAACGCAATCATCAAACTTAATTAAAAAAGTCATTTAAGCCTTTTCACAGTGAGATCTATGCGATATGGCCGAGAAATGTAATTTTGATGTTAACTCCCAAACCGCTGCGCAGAAGTCAACCAAACTTCACCCAATAGTGTATTGTATCACATTCTAGTAGTTACATTTGAAAATTTTGTTCTAGGACATTTGGTTTGAGCGCAATCATTAAACTTAGGTCAAAAAAGCCATTTAAGCCTTTTCACAGTGAGATCTATGCGATATGGCCGAGAAATGTAATTTTGATGTTAACTCCCAAACCGCTGCGCAGAAGTCAACCAAACTTCACCCATTAGTGTATTGTATCACAATCTAGTAGTTACATGTAGAAATTTGGTTCTAGGACATTTGATTTGAGCGCAATCCTCAAACTTAGGTCAAAAAAGCCATTTAAGCCTTTTCACAGTGAGATCTATGCGATATGGCCGAGAAATGTAATTTTGATGTTAACTCCCAAACCGCTGCGCAGAAGTCAACCAAACTTCACCCAATAGTGTATTGTATCACAATCTAGTAGTTACATTTGAAAATTTTGTTCTAGGACATTTTGTTTGAACGCAATCATCAAACTTAATTAAAAAAGTCATTTAAGCCTTTTCACAGTGAGATCTATGCGATATGGCCGAGAAATGTAATTTTGATGTTAACTCCCAAACCGCTGCGCAGAAGTCAACCAAACTTCACCCATTAGTGTATTGTATCACAATCTAGTAGTTACATGTGGAAATTTGGTTCTAGGACATTTGATTTGAGCGCAATCCTCAAACTTAGGTCAAAAAAGCCATTTAAGCCTTTTCACAGTGAGATCTATGCGATATGGCCGAGAAATGTAATTTTGATGTTAACTCCCAAACCGCTGCGCAGAAGTCAACCAAACTTCACCCAATAGTGTATTGTATCACATTCTAGTAGTTAGATTTGAAAATTTCGTTCTAGGACATTTGGTTTGAGCGCAATCATTAAACTTAGGTCAAAAAAGCCATTTAAGCCTTTTCACAGTGAGATCTATGCGATATGGCCGAGAAATGTAATTTTGATGTTAACTCCCAAACCGCTGCGCAGAAGTCAACCAAACTTCACCCACTAGTGTATTGTATCACAATCTAGTAATTACATGTGGAAATTTGGTTCTAGGACATTTGATTTGAGCGCAATCCTCAAACTTAGGTCAAAAAAGCCATTTAAGCCTTTTCACAGTGAGATCTATGCGATATGGCCGAGAAATGTAATTTTGATGTTAACTCCCAAACCGCTGCGCAGAAGTCAACCAAACTTCACCCAATAGTGTATTGTATCACATTCTAGTAGTTACATTTGAAAATTTCGTTCTAGGACATTTGGTTTGAGCGCAATCATTAAACTTAGGTCAAAAAAGCCATTTAAGCCTTTTCACAGTGAGATCTATGCGATATGGCCGAGAAATGTAATTTTGATGTTAACTCCCAAACCGCTGCGCAGAAGTCAACCAAACTTCACCCATTAGTGTATTGTATCACAATCTAGTAGTTACATGTGGAAATTTGGTTATTGGACATTTGATTTGAGCGCAATCCTCAAACTTAGGTCAAAAAAGCCATTTAAGCCTTTTCACAGTGAGATCTATGCGATATGGCCGAGAAATGTAATTTTGATGTTAACTCCCAAACCGCTGCGCAGAAGACAACCAAACTTCACCCAATAGTGTATTGTATCACATTCTAGTAGTTACATTTGAAAATTTCGTTCTAGGACATTTGGTTTGAGCGCAATTATTAAACTTAGGTCAAAAAAGCCATTTAAGCCTTTTCACAGTGAGATCTATGCGATATGGCCGAGAAATGTAATTTTGATGTTAACTCCCAAACCGCTGCGCAGAAGTCAACCAAACTTCACCCAATAGTGTATTGTATCACATTCTAGTAGTTACATTTGAAAATTTCGTTCTAGGACATTTGGTTTGAGCGCAATCATTAAACTTAGGTCAAAAAAGCCATTTAAGCCTTTTCACAGTGAGATCTATGCGATATGGCCGAGAAATGTAATTTTGATGTTAACTCCCAAAACGCTGCGCAGAAGTCAACCAAACTTCACCCAATAGTGTATTGTATCACAATCTAGTAGTTACATTTGAAAATTTTGTTCTAGGAAATTTTGTTTGAGCGCAATCATCAAACTTAATTAAAAAAGTCATTTAAGCCTTTTCACAGTGAGATCTATGCGATATGGCCGAGAAATGTAATTTTGATGTTAACTCCCAAACCGCTGCGCAGAAGTCAACCAAACTTCACCCAATAGTGTATTGTATCACATTCTAGTAGTTACATTTGAAAATTTCGTTCTAGGACATTTGGTTTGAGCGCAATCATTAAACTTAGGTCAAAAAAGCCATTTAAGCCTTTTCACAGTGAGATCTATGCGATATGGCCGAGAAATGTAATTTTGATGTTAACTCCCAAACCGCTGCGCAGAAGTCAACCAAACTTCACCCATTAGTGTATTGTATCACAATCTAGTAGTTACATGTGGAAATTTGGTTCTAGGACATTTGATTTGAGCGCAATCCTCAAACTTAGGTCAAAAAAGCCATTTAAGCCTTTTCACAGTGAGATCTATGCGATATGGCCGAGAAATGTAATTTTGATGTTAACTCCCAAACCGCTGCGCAGAAGTCAACCAAACTTCACCCAATAGTGTATTGTATTACAATCTAGTAGTTACATTTGAAAATTTTGTTCTAGGAAATTTTGTTTGAGCGCAATCATCAAACTTAATTAAAAAAGTCATTTAAGCCTTTTCACAGTGAGATCTATGCGATATGGCCGAGAAATGTAATTTTGATGTTAACTCCCAAACCGCTGCGCAGAAGTCAACCAAACTTCACCCATTAGTGTATTGTATCACAATCTAGTAGTTACATGTGAAAATTTGGTTCTAGGACATTTGATTTGAGCGCAATCCTCAAACTTAGGTCAAAAAAGCCATTTAAGCCTTTTCACAGTGAGATCTATGCGATATGGCCGAGAAATGTAATTTTGATGTTAACTCCCAAACCGCTGCGCAGAAGTCAACCAAACTTCACCCAATAGTGTATTGTATCACATTCTAGTAGTTACATTTGAAAATTTCGTTCTAGGACATTTGGTTTGAGTGCAATTATTAAACTTAGGTCAAAAAAGCCATTTAAGCCTTTTCACAGTGAGATCTAAGCGATATGGCCGAGAAATGTAATTTTGATGTTAACTCCCAAACCGCTGCGCAGAAGTAAACCAAACTTCACCCATTAGTGTATTGTATCACAATCTAGTAGTTACATGTGGAAATTTGGTTCTAGGACATTTGATTTGAGCGCAATCCTCAAACTTAGGTCAAAAAAGCCATTTAAGCCTTTTCACAGTGAGATCTATGCGATATGGCCGAGAAATGTAATTTTGATGTTAACTCCCAAACCGCTGCGCAGAAGTCAACCAAACTTCACCCAATAGTGTATTGTATCACAATCTAGTAGTTACATTTGAAAATTTCGTTCTAGGACATTTGGTTTGAGCGCAATCATTAAACTTAGGTCAAAAAAGCCATTTAAGCCTTTTCACAGTGAGATCTATGCGATATGGCCGAGAAATGTAATTTTGATGTTAACTCCCAAACCGCTGCGCAGAAGTCAACTAAACTTCACCCAATAGTGTATTGTATCACATTCTAGTAGTTACATTTGAAAATTTCGTTCTAGGACATTTGGTTTGAGCGCAATCATTAAACTTAATTAAAAAAGTCATTTAAGCCTTTTCACAGTGAGATCTATGCGATATGGCAGAGAAATGTAATTTTGATGTTAACTCCCAAACCGCTGCGCAGAAGTCAACCAAACTTCACCCAATAGTGTATTGTATCACAATCTAGTAGTTACATTTGAAAATTTTGTTCTAGGACATTTTGTTTGAACGCAATCATCAAACTTAATTAAAAAAGTCATTTAAGCCTTTTCACAGTGAGATCTATGCGATACGGCCGAGAAATGTAATTTTGATGTTAACTCCCAAACCGCTGCGCAGAAGTCAACCAAACTTCACCCAATAGTGTATTGTATCACATTCTAGTAGTTACATTTGAAAATTTTGTTCTAGGACATTTAGTTTGAGCGCAATCATCAAACTTAATTAAAAAAGTCATTTAAGCCTTTTCACAGTGAGATCTATGCGATATGGCCAAGAAATGTAATTTTGATGTTAACTCCCAAACCGCTGCGCAGAAGTCAACCAAACTTCACCCATTAGTGTATTGTATCACAATCTAGTAATTACATGTGGAAATTTGGTTCTAGGACATTTGATTTGAGCGCAATCCTCAAACTTAGGTCAAAAAAGCCATTTAAGCCTTTTCACAGTGAGATCTATGCGATATGGCCGAGAAATGTAATTTTGATGTTAACTCCCAAACCGCTGCGCAGAAGTCAACCAAACTTCACCCAATAGTGTATTGTATCACATTCTAGTAGTTACATTTGAAAATTTCGTTCTAGGACATTTGGTTTGAGCGCAATCATTAAACTTAGGTCAAAAAAGCCATTTAAGCCTTTTCACAGTGAGATCTATGCGATATGGCCGAGAAATGTAATTTTGATGTTAACTCCCAAACCGCTGCGCAGAAGTAAACCAAACTTCACCCATTAGTGTATTGTATCACAATCTAGTAGTTACATGTAGAAATTTGGTTCTAGGACATTTGATTTGAGCGCAATCCTCAAACTTAGGTCAAAAAAGCCATTTAAGCCTTTTCACAGTGAGATCTATGCGATATGGCCGAGAAATGTAATTTTGATGTTAACTCCCAAACCGCTGCGCAGAAGTCAACCAAACTTCACCCAATAGTGTATTGTATCACAATCTAGTAGTTACATTTGAAAATTTTGTTCTAGGAAATTTTGTTTGAGCGCAATCATCAAACTTAATTAAAAAAGTCATTTAAGCCTTTTCACAGTGAGATCTATGCGATATGGCCGAGAAATGTAATTTTGATGTTAACTCCCAAACCGCTGCGCAGAAGACAACCAAACTTCACCCAATAGTGTATTGTATCACATTCTAGTAGTTACATTTGAAAATTTCGTTCTAGGACATTTGGTTTGAGCGCAATTATTAAACTTAGGTCAAAAAAGCCATTTAAGCCTTTTCACAGTGAGATCTATGCGATATGGCCGAGAAATGTAATTTTGATGTTAACTCCCAAACCGCTGCGCAGAAGTCAACCAAACTTCACCCAATAGTGTATTGTATCACATTCTAGTAGTTACATTTGAAAATTTCGTTCTAGGACATTTGGTTTGAGCGCAATTATTAAACTTAGGTCAAAAAAGCCATTTAAGCCTTTTCATAGTGAGATCTATGCGATATGGCCGAGAAATGTAATTTTGATGTTAACTCCCAAACCGCTGCGCAGAAGTAAACAAAACTTCACCCATTAGTGTATTGTATCACAATCTAGTAGTTACATGTGGAAATTTGGTTCTAGGACATTTGATTTGAGCGCAATTATTAAACTTAGGTCAAAAAAGCCATTTAAGCCTTTTCACAGTGAGATCTATGCGATATGGCCGAGAAATGTAATTTTGATGTTAACTCCCAAACCGCTGCGCAGAAGTCAACCAAACTTCACCCATTAGTGTATTGTATCACAATCTAGTAGTTACATGTGGAAATTTGGTTCTAGGACATTTGATTTGAGCGCAATCCTCAAACTTAGGTCAAAAAAGCCATTTAAGCCTTTTCACAGTGAGATCTATGCGATATGGCCGAGAAATGTAATTTTGATGTTAACTCCCAAACCGCTGCGCAGAAGTCAACCAAACTTCACCCAATAGTGTATTGTATTACAATCTAGTAGTTACATTTGAAAATTTTGTTCTAGGAAATTTTGTTTGAGCGCAATCATCAAACTTAATTAAAAAAGTCATTTAAGCCTTTTCACAGTGAGATCTATGCGATATGGCCGAGAAATGTAATTTTGATGTTAACTCCCAAACCGCTGCGCAGAAGTCAACCAAACTTCACCCATTAGTGTATTGTATCACAATCTAGTAGTTACATGTGAAAATTTGGTTCTAGGACATTTGATTTGAGCGCAATCCTCAAACTTAGGTCAAAAAAGCCATTTAAGCCTTTTCACAGTGAGATCTATGCGATATTGTCGAGAAATGTAATTTTGATGTTAACTCCCAAACCGCTGCGCAGAAGTCAACCAAACTTCACCCAATAGTGTATTGTATCACATTCTAGTAGTTACATTTGAAAATTTCGTTCTAGGACATTTGGTTTGAGCGCAATTATTAAACTTAGGTCAAAAAAGCCATTTAAGCCTTTTCACAGTGAGATCTAAGCGATATGGCCGAGAAATGTAATTTTGATGTTAACTCCCAAACCGCTTCGCAGAAGTAAACCAAACTTCACCCATTAGTGTATTGTATCACAATCTAGTAGTTACATGTGAAAATTTGGTTCTAGGACATTTGATTTGAGCGCAATCCTCAAACTTAGGTCAAAAAAGCCATTTAAGCCTTTTCACAGTGAGATCTATGCGATATGGCCGAGAAATGTAATTTTGATGTTAACTCCCAAACCGCTGCGCAGAAGTCAACCAAATTTCACCCAATAGTGTATTGTATCACATTCTAGTAGTTACATTTGAAAATTTCGTTCTAGGACATTTGGTTTGAGCGCAATCATTAAACTTAATTAAAAAAGTCATTTAAGCCTTTTCACAGTGAGATCTATGCGATATGGCCGAGAAATGTAATTTTGATGTTAACTCCCAAACCGCTGCGCAGAAGTCAACCAAACTTCACCCAATAGTGTATTGTATCACAATCTAGTAGTTACATTTGAAAATTTTGTTCTAGGACATTTTGTTTGAACGCAATCATCAAACTTAATTAAAAAAGTCATTTAAGCCTTTTCACAGTGAGATCTATGCGATATGGCCGAGAAATGTAATTTTGATGTTAACTCCCAAACCGCTGCGCAGAAGTCAACCAAACTTCACCCAATAGTGTATTGTATCACATTCTAGTAGTTACATTTGAAAATTTTGTTCTAGGACATTTGGTTTGAGCGCAATCATTAAACTTAGGTCAAAAAAGCCATTTAAGCCTTTTCACAGTGAGATCTATGCGATATGGCCGAGAAATGTAATTTTGATGTTAACTCCCAAACCGCTGCGCAGAAGTCAACCAAACTTCACCCATTAGTGTATTGTATCACAATCTAGTAGTTACATGTAGAAATTTGGTTCTAGGACATTTGATTTGAGCGCAATCCTCAAACTTAGGTCAAAAAAGCCATTTAAGCCTTTTCACAGTGAGATCTATGCGATATGGCCGAGAAATGTAATTTTGATGTTAACTCCCAAACCGCTGCGCAGAAGTCAACCAAACTTCACCCAATAGTGTATTGTATCACAATCTAGTAGTTACATTTGAAAATTTTGTTCTAGGACATTTTGTTTGAACGCAATCATCAAACTTAATTAAGAAAGTCATTTAAGCCTTTTCACAGTGAGATCTATGCGATATGGCCGAGAAATGTAATTTTGATGTTAACTCCCAAACCGCTGCGCAGAAGTCAACCAAACTTCACCCATTAGTGTATTGTATCACAATCTAGTAGTTACATGTGGAAATTTGGTTCTAGGACATTTGATTTGAGCGCAATCCTCAAACTTAGGTCAAAAAAGCCATTTAAGCCTTTTCACAGTGAGATCTATGCGATATGGCCGAGAAATGTAATTTTGATGTTAACTCCCAAACCGCTGCGCAGAAGTCAACCAAACTTCACCCAATAGTGTATTGTATCACATTCTAGTAGTTAGATTTGAAAATTTCGTTCTAGGACATTTGGTTTGAGCGCAATCATTAAACTTAGGTCAAAAAAGCCATTTAAGCCTTTTCACAGTGAGATCTATGCGATATGGCCGAGAAATGTAATTTTGATGTTAACTCCCAAACCGCTGCGCAGAAGTCAACCAAACTTCACCCACTAGTGTATTGTATCACAATCTAGTAATTACATGTGGAAATTTGGTTCTAGGACATTTGATTTGAGCGCAATCCTCAAACTTAGGTCAAAAAAGCCATTTAAGCCTTTTCACAGTGAGATCTATGCGATATGGCCGAGAAATGTAATTTTGATGTTAACTCCCAAACCGCTGCGCAGAAGTCAACCAAACTTCACCCAATAGTGTATTGTATCACATTCTAGTAGTTACATTTGAAAATTTCGTTCTAGGACATTTGGTTTGAGCGCAATCATTAAACTTAGGTCAAAAAAGCCATTTAAGACTTTTCACAGTGAGATCTATGCGATATGGCCGAGAAATGTAATTTTGATGTTAACTCCCAAACCGCTGCGCAGAAGTCAACCAAACTTCACCCATTAGTGTATTGTATCACAATCTAGTAGTTACATGTGGAAATTTGGTTATTGGACATTTGATTTGAGCGCAATCCTCAAACTTAGGTCAAAAAAGCCATTTAAGCCTTTTCACAGTGAGATCTATGCGATATGGCCGAGAAATGTAATTTTGATGTTAACTCCCAAACCGCTGCGCAGAAGACAACCAAACTTCACCCAATAGTGTATTGTATCACATTCTAGTAGTTACATTTGAAAATTTCGTTCTAGGACATTTGGTTTGAGCGCAATTATTAAACTTAGGTCAAAAAAGCCATTTAAGCCTTTTCACAGTGAGATCTATGCGATATGGCCGAGAAATGTAATTTTGATGTTAACTCCCAAACCGCTGCGCAGAAGTCAACCAAACTTCACCCAATAGTGTATTGTATCACATTCTAGTAGTTACATTTGAAAATTTCGTTCTAGGACATTTGGTTTGAGCGCAATCATTAAACTTAGGTCAAAAAAGCCATTTAAGCCTTTTCACAGTGAGATCTATGCGATATGGCCGAGAAATGTAATTTTGATGTTAACTCCCAAAACGCTGCGCAGAAGTCAACCAAACTTCACCCAATAGTGTATTGTATCACAATCTAGTAGTTACATTTGAAAATTTTGTTCTAGGAAATTTTGTTTGAGCGCAATCATCAAACTTAATTAAAAAAGTCATTTAAGCCTTTTCACAGTGAGATCTATGCGATATGGCCGAGAAATGTAATTTTGATGTTAACTCCCAAACCGCTGCGCAGAAGTCAACCAAACTTCACCCAATAGTGTATTGTATCACATTCTAGTAGTTACATTTGAAAATTTCGTTCTAGGACATTTGGTTTGAGCGCAATTATTAAACTTAGGTCAAAAAAGCCATTTAAGCTTTTTCATAGTGAGATCTATGCGATATGGCCGAGAAATGTAATTTTGATGTTAACTCCCAAACCGCTGCGCAGAAGTAAACAAAACTTCACCCATTAGTGTATTGTATCACAATCTAGTAGTTACATGTGGAAATTTGGTTCTAGGACATTTGATTTGAGCGCAATCCTCAAACTTAGGTCAAAAAAGCCATTTAAGCCTTTTCACAGTGAGATCTATGCGATATGGCCGAGAAATGTAATTTTGATGTTATCTCCCAAACCGCTGCGCAGAAGTCAACCAAACTTCACCCAATAGTGTATTGTATCACATTCTAGTAGTTACATTTGAAAATTTCGTTCTAGGACATTTGGTTTGAGCGCAATCATTAAACTTAGGTCAAAAAAGCCATTTAAGCCTTTTCACAGTGAGATCTATGCGATATGGCCGAGAAATGTAATTTTGATGTTAACTCCCAAACCGCTGCGCAGAAGTCAACCAAACTTCACCCATTAGTGTATTGTATCACAATCTAGTAGTTACATGTGGAAATTTGTTTCTAGGACATTTGATTTGAGCGCAATCCTCAAACTTAGGTCAAAAAAGCCATTTAAGCCTTTTCACAGTGAGATCTATGCGATATGGCCGAGAAATGTAATTTTGATGTTAACTCCCAAACCGCTGCGCAGAAGTCAACCAAACTTCACCCAATAGTGTATTGTATTACAATCTAGTAGTTACATTTGAAAATTTTGTTCTAGGAAATTTTGTTTGAGCGCAATCATCAAACTTAATTAAAAAAGTCATTTAAGCCTTTTCACAGTGAGATCTATGCGATATGGCCGAGAAATGTAATTTTGATGTTAACTCCCAAACCGCTGCGCAGAAGTCAACCAAACTTCACCCATTAGTGTATTGTATCACAATCTAGTAGTTACATGTGAAAATTTGGTTCTAGGACATTTGATTTGAGCGCAATCCTCAAACTTAGGTCAAAAAAGCCATTTAAGCCTTTTCACAGTGAGATCTATGCGATATGGCCGAGAAATGTAATTTTGATGTTAACTCCCAAACCGCTGCGCAGAAGTCAACCAAACTTCACCCAATAGTGTATTGTATCACATTGTAGTAGTTACATTTGAAAATTTTGTTCTAGGACATTTGGTTTGAGCGCAATTATTAAACATAGGTCAAAAAAGCCATTTAAGCCTTTTCACAGTGAGATCTAAGCGATATGGCCGAGAAATGTAATTTTGATGTTAACTCCCAAACCGCTGCGCAGAAGTAAACCAAACTTAACCCATTAGTGTATTGTATCACAATCTAGTAGTTACATGTGGAAATTTGGTTCTAGGACATTTGATTTGAGCGTAATCCTCAAACTTAGGTCAAAAAAGCCATTTAAGCCTTTTCACAGTGAGATCTATGCGATATGGCCGAGAAATGTAATTTTGATGTTAACTCCCAAACCGCTGCGCAGAAGTCAACTAAACTTCACCCAATAGTGCATTGTATCACATTCTAGTAGTTACATTTGAAAATTTTGTTCTAGGAAATTTTGTTTGAGCGCAATCATCAAACTTAATTAAAAAAGTCATTTAAGCCTTTTCACAGTGAGATCTATGCGATATGGCCGAGAAATGTAATTTTGATGTTAACTCCCAAACCGCTGCGCAGAAGTCAACCAAACTTCACCCATTAGTGTATTGTATCACAATCTAGTAGTTACATGTGGAAATTTGGTTCTAGGACATTTGATTTGAGCGCAATCCTCAAACTTAGGTCAAAAAAGCCATTTAAGCCTTTTCACAGTGAGATCTATGCGATATGGCCGAGAAATGTAATTTTGATGTTAACTCCCAAACCGCTGCGCAGAAGTCAACCAAACTTCACCCAATAGTGTATTGTATCACAATCTAGTAGTTACATTTGAAAATTTTGTTCTAGGACATTTTGTTTGAACGCAATCATCAAACTTAATTAAAAAAGTCATTTAAGCTTTTTCACAGTGAGATCTATGCGATATGGCCGAGAAATGTAATTTTGATGTTAACTCCCAAACCGCTGCGCAGAAGTCAACCAAACTTCACCCAATAGTGTATTGTATCACATTCTAGTAGTTACATTTGAAAATTTCGTTCTAGGACATTTGGTTTGAGCGCAATTATTAAACTTAGGTCAAAAAAGCCATTTAAGCCTTTTCATAGTGAGATCTATGCGATATGGCCGAGAAATGTAATTTTGATGTTAACTCCCAAACCGCTGCGCAGAAGTAAACAAAACTTCACCCATTAGTGTATTGTATCACAATCTAGTAGTTACATGTGGAAAATTGGTTCTAGGACATTTGATTTGAGCGCAATCCTCAAACTTAGGTCAAAAAAGCCATTTAAGCCTTTTCACAGTGAGATCTATGCGATATGGCCGAGAAATGTAATTTTGATGTTAACTCCCAAACCGCTGCGCAGAAGTCAACCAAACTTCACCCAATAGTGTATTGTATCACATTCTAGTAGTTACATTTGAAAATTTCGTTCTAGGACATTTGTTTTGAGCGCAATCATTAAACTTAGGTCAAAAAAGCCATTTAAGCCTTTTCACAGTGAGATCTATGCGATATGGCCGAGAAATGTAATTTTGATGTTAACTCCCAAACCGCTGCGCAGAAGTCAATTAAACTTCACCCATTAGTGTATTGTATCACAATCTAGTAGTTACATGTGGAAATTTGGTTCTAGGACATTTGATTTGAGCGCAATCCTCAAACTTAGGTCAAAAAAGCCATTTAAGCCTTTTCACAGTGAGATCTATGCGATATGGCCGAGAAATGTAATTTTGATGTTAACTCCCAAACCGCTGCGCAGAAGTCAACCAAACTTCACCCAATAGTGTATTGTATTACAATCTAGTAGTTACATTTGAAAATTTTGTTCTAGGAAATTTTGTTTGAGCGCAATCATCAAACTTAATTAAAAAAGTCATTTAAGCCTTTTCACAGTGAGATCTATGCGATATGGCCGAGAAATGTAATTTTGATGTTAACTCCCAAACCGCTGCGCAGAAGTCAACCAAACTTCACCCATTAGTGTATTGTATCACAATCTAGTAGTTACATGTGAAAATTTGGTTCTAGGACATTTGATTTGAGCGCAATCCTCAAACTTAGGTCAAAAAAGCCATTTAAGCCTTTTCACAGAGAGATCTATGCGATATGGCCGAGAAATGTAATTTTGATGTTAACTCCCAAACCGCTGCGCAGAAGTCAACCAAACTTCACCCAATAGTGTATTGTATCACATTCTAGTAGTTACATTTGAAAATTTCGTTCTAGGACATTTGGTTTGAGCGCAATTATTAAACTTAGGTCAAAAAAGCCATTTAAGCCTTTTCACAGTGAGATCTAAGCGATATGGCCGAGAAATGTAATTTTGATGTTAACTCCCAAACCGCTGCGCAGAAGTAAACCAAACTTCACCCATTAGTGTATTGTATCACAATCTAGTAGTTACATGTGGAAATTTGGTTCTAGGACATTTGATTTGAGCGCAATCCTCAAACTTAGGTCAAAAAAGCCATTTAAGCCTTTTCACAGTGAGATCTATGCGATATGGCCGAGAAATGTAATTTTGATGTTAACTCCCAAACCGCTGCGCAGAAGTCAACCAAACTTCACCCAATAGTGTATTGTATTACAATCTAGTAGTTACATTTGAAAATTTTGTTCTAGGAAATTTTGTTTGAGCGCAATCATCAAACTTAATTAAAAAAGTCATTTAAGCCTTTTCACAGTGAGATCTATGCGATATGGCCGAGAAATGTAATTTTGATGTTAACTCCCAAACCGCTGCGCAGAAGTCAACCAAACTTCACCCATTAGTGTATTGTATCACAATCTAGTAGTTACATGTGAAAATTTGGTTCTAGGACATTTGATTTGAGCGCAATCCTCAAACTTAGGTCAAAAAAGCCATTTAAGCCTTTTCACAGTGAGATCTATGCGATATGGCCGAGAAATGTAATTTTGATGTTAACTCCCAAACCGCTGCGCAGAAGTCAACCAAACTTCACCCAATAGTGTATTGTATCACATTCTAGTAGTTACATTTGAAAATTTCGTTCTAGGACATTTGGTTTGAGCGCAATTATTAAACTTAGGTCAAAAAAGCCATTTAAGCCTTTTCACAGTGAGATCTAAGCGATATGGCCGAGAAATGTAATTTTGATGTTAACTCCCAAACCGCTGCGCAGAAGTAAACCAAACTTCACCCATTAGTGTATTGTATCACAATCTAGTAGTTACATGTGGAAATTTGGTTCTAGGACATTTGATTTGAGCGCAATCCTCAAACTTAGGTCAAAAAAGCCATTTAAGCCTTTTCACAGTGAGATCTATGCGATATGGCCGAGAAATGTAATTTTGATGTTAACTCCCAAACCGCTGCGCAGAAGTCAACTAAACTTCACCCAATAGTGTATTGTATCACATTCTAGTAGTTACATTTGAAAATTTCGTTCTAGGACATTTGGTTTGAGCGCAATCATTAAACTTAATTAAAAAAGTCATTTAAGCCTTTTCACAGTGAGATCTATGCGATATGGCAGAGAAATGTAATTTTGATGTTAACTCCCAAACCGCTGCGCAGAAGTCAACCAAACTTCACCCAATAGTGTATTGTATCACAATCTAGTAGTTACATTTGAAAATTTTGTTCTAGGACATTTTGTTTGAACGCAATCATCAAACTTAATTAAAAAAGTCATTTAAGCCTTTTCACAGTGAGATCTATGCGATATGGCCGAGAAATGTAATTTTGATGTTAACTCCCAAACCGCTGCGCAGAAGACAACCAAACTTCACCCAATGGTGTATTGTATCACATTCTAGTAGTTACATTTGAAAATTTCGTTCTAGGACATTTGGTTTGAGCGCAATTATTAAACTTAGGTCAAAAAAGCCATTTAAGCCTTTTCACAGTGAGATCTATGCGATATGGCCGAGAAATGTAATTTTGATGTTAACTCCCAAACCGCTGCGCAGAAGTCAACCAAACTTCACCCAATAGTGTATTGTATCACATTCTAGTAGTTACATTTGAAAATTTCGTTCTAGGACATTTGGTTTGAGCGCAATTATTAAACTTAGGTCAAAAAAGCCATTTAAGCCTTTTCATAGTGAGATCTATGCGATATGGCCGAGAAATGTAATTTTGATGTTAACTCCCAAACCGCTGCGCAGAAGTAAACAAAACTTCACCCATTAGTGTATTGTATCACAATCTAGTAGTTACATGTGGAAATTTGGTTCTAGGACATTTGATTTGAGCGCAATCCTCAAACTTAGGTCAAAAAAGCCATTTAAGCCTTTTCACAGTGAGATCTATGCGATATGGCCGAGAAATGTAATTTTGATGTTAACTCCCAAACCGCTGCGCAGAAGTCAACCAAACTTCACCCATTAGTGTATTGTATCACAATCTAGTAGTTACATGTGGAAATTTGGTTCTAGGACATTTGATTTGAGCGCAATCCTCAAACTTAGGTCAAAAAAGCCATTTAAGCCTTTTCACAGTGAGATCTATGCGATATGGCCGAGAAATGTAATTTTGATGTTAACTCCCAAACCGCTGCGCAGAAGTCAACCAAACTTCACCCAATAGTGTATTGTATTACAATCTAGTAGTTACATTTGAAAATTTTGTTCTAGGAAATTTTGTTTGAGCGCAATCATCAAACTTAATTAAAAAAGTCATTTAAGCCTTTTCACAGTGAGATCTATGCGATATGGCCGAGAAATGTAATTTTGATGTTAACTCCCAAACCGCTGCGCAGAAGTCAACCAAACTTCACCCATTAGTGTATTGTATCACAATCTAGTAGTTACATGTGAAAATTTGGTTCTAGGACATTTGATTTGAGCGCAATCCTCAAACTTAGGTCAAAAAAGCCATTTAAGCCTTTTCACAGTGAGATCTATGCGATATTGTCGAGAAATGTAATTTTGATGTTAACTCCCAAACCGCTGCGCAGAAGTCAACCAAACTTCACCCAATAGTGTATTGTATCACATTCTAGTAGTTACATTTGAAAATTTCGTTCTAGGACATTTGGTTTGAGCGCAATTATTAAACTTAGGTCAAAAAAGCCATTTAAGCCTTTTCACAGTGAGATCTAAGCGATATGGCCGAGAAATGTAATTTTGATGTTAACTCCCAAACCGCTGCGCAGAAGTAAACCAAACTTCACCCATTAGTGTATTGTATCACAATCTAGTAGTTACATGTGAAAATTTGGTTCTAGGACATTTGATTTGAGCGCAATCCTCAAACTTAGGTCAAAAAAGCCATTTAAGCCTTTTCACAGTGAGATCTATGCGATATGGCCGAGAAATGTAATTTTGATGTTAACTCCCAAACCGCTGCGCAGAAGTCAACCAAACTTCACCCAATAGTGTATTGTATCACAATCTAGTAGTTACATTTGAAAATTTTGTTCTAGGACATTTTGTTTGAACGCAATCATCAAACTTAATTAAAAAAGTCATTTAAGCCTTTTCACAGTGAGATCTATGCGATATGGCCGAGAAATGTAATTTTGATGTTAACTCCCAAACCGCTGCGCAGAAGTCAACCAAACTTCACCCAATAGTGTATTGTATCACATTCTAGTAGTTACATTTGAAAATTTTGTTCTAGGACTTTTGGTTTGAGCGCAATCATTAAACTTAGGTCAAAAAAGCCATTTAAGCCTTTTCACAGTGAGATCTATGCGATATGGCCGAGAAATGTAATTTTGATGTTAACTCCCAAACCGCTGCGCAGAAGTCAACCAAACTTCACCCATTAGTGTATTGTATCACAATCTAGTAGTTACATGTAGAAATTTGGTTCTAGGACATTTGATTTGAGCGCAATCCTCAAACTTAGGTCAAAAAAGCCATTTAAGCCTTTTCACAGTGAGATCTATGCGATATGGCCGAGAAATGTAATTTTAATGTTAACTCCCAAACCGCTGCGCAGAAGTCAACCAAACTTCACCCAATAGTGTATTGTATCACAATCTAGTAGTTACATTTGAAAATTTTGTTCTAGGACATTTTGTTTGAACGCAATCATCAAACTTAATTAAGAAAGTCATTTAAGCCTTTTCACAGTGAGATCTATGCGATATGGCCGAGAAATGTAATTTTGATGTTAACTCCCAAACCGCTGCGCAGAAGTCAACCAAACTTCACCCATTAGTGTATTGTATCACAATCTAGTAGTTACATGTGGAAATTTGGTTCTAGGACATTTGATTTGAGCGCAATCCTCAAACTTAGGTCAAAAAAGCCATTTAAGCCTTTTCACAGTGAGATCTATGCGATATGGCCGAGAAATGTAATTTTGATGTTAACTCCCAAACCGCTGCGCAGAAGTCAACCAAACTTCACCCAATAGTGTATTGTATCACATTCTAGTAGTTAGATTTGAAAATTTCGTTCTAGGACATTTGGTTTGAGCGCAATCATTAAACTTAGGTCAAAAAAGCCATTTAAGCCTTTTCACAGTGAGATCTATGCGATATGGCCGAGAAATGTAATTTTGATGTTAACTCCCAAACCGCTGCGCAGAAGACAACCAAACTTCACCCAATGGTGTATTGTATCACATTCTAGTAGTTACATTTGAAAATTTCGTTCTAGGACATTTGGTTTGAGCGCAATTATTAAACTTAGGTCAAAAAAGCCATTTAAGCCTTTTCACAGTGAGATCTATGCGATATGGCCGAGAAATGTAATTTTGATGTTAACTCCCAAACCGCTGCGCAGAAGTCAACCAAACTTCACCCAATAGTGTATTGTATCACATTCTAGTAGTTACATTTGAAAATTTCGTTCTAGGACATTTGGTTTGAGCGCAATTATTAAACTTAGGTCAAAAAAGCCATTTAAGCCTTTTCATAGTGAGATCTATGCGATATGGCCGAGAAATGTAATTTTGATGTTAACTCCCAAACCGCTGCGCAGAAGTAAACAAAACTTCACCCATTAGTGTATTGTATCACAATCTAGTAGTTACATGTGGAAATTTGGTTCTAGGACATTTGATTTGAGCGCAATCCTCAAACTTAGGTCAAAAAAGCCATTTAAGCCTTTTCACAGTGAGATCTATGCGATATGGCCGAGAAATGTAATTTTGATGTTAACTCCCAAACCGCTGCGCAGAAGTCAACCAAACTTCACCCATTAGTGTATTGTATCACAATCTAGTAGTTACATGTGGAAATTTGGTTCTAGGACATTTGATTTGAGCGCAATCCTCAAACTTAGGTCAAAAAAGCCATTTAAGCCTTTTCACAGTGAGATCTATGCGATATGGCCGAGAAATGTAATTTTGATGTTAACTCCCAAACCGCTGCGCAGAAGTCAACCAAACTTCACCCAATAGTGTATTGTATTACAATCTAGTAGTTACATTTGAAAATTTTGTTCTAGGAAATTTTGTTTGAGCGCAATCATCAAACTTAATTAAAAAAGTCATTTAAGCCTTTTCACAGTGAGATCTATGCGATATGGCCGAGAAATGTAATTTTGATGTTAACTCCCAAACCGCTGCGCAGAAGTCAACCAAACTTCACCCATTAGTGTATTGTATCACAATCTAGTAGTTACATGTGAAAATTTGGTTCTAGGACATTTGATTTGAGCGCAATCCTCAAACTTAGGTCAAAAAAGCCATTTAAGCCTTTTCACAGTGAGATCTATGCGATATTGTCGAGAAATGTAATTTTGATGTTAACTCCCAAACCGCTGCGCAGAAGTCAACCAAACTTCACCCAATAGTGTATTGTATCACATTCTAGTAGTTACATTTGAAAATTTCGTTCTAGGACATTTGGTTTGAGCGCAATTATTAAACTTAGGTCAAAAAAGCCATTTAAGCCTTTTCACAGTGAGATCTAAGCGATATGGCCGAGAAATGTAATTTTGATGTTAACTCCCAAACCGCTGCGCAGAAGTAAACCAAACTTCACCCATTAGTGTATTGTATCACAATCTAGTAGTTACATGTGAAAATTTGGTTCTAGGACATTTGATTTGAGCGCAATCCTCAAACTTAGGTCAAAAAAGCCATTTAAGCCTTTTCACAGTGAGATCTATGCGATATGGCCGAGAAATGTAATTTTGATGTTAACTCCCAAACCGCTGCGCAGAAGTCAACCAAACTTCACCCAATAGTGTATTGTATCACAATCTAGTAGTTACATTTGAAAATTTTGTTCTAGGACATTTTGTTTGAACGCAATCATCAAACTTAATTAAAAAAGTCATTTAAGCCTTTTCACAGTGAGATCTATGCGATATGGCCGAGAAATGTAATTTTGATGTTAACT
This sequence comes from Corythoichthys intestinalis, assembly GCF_030265065.1. NCBI lineage: Eukaryota > Metazoa > Chordata > Actinopteri > Syngnathiformes > Syngnathidae > Corythoichthys > Corythoichthys intestinalis. The sequence continues at coordinate 3,498,728 of NW_026651595.1, read as the reverse complement.
CCCAAACCGCTGCGCAGAAGTCAACCAAACTTCACCCAATAGTGTATTGTATCACATTCTAGTAGTTACATTTGAAAATTTTGTTCTAGGACTTTTGGTTTGAGCGCAATCATTAAACTTAGGTCAAAAAAGCCATTTAAGCCTTTTCACAGTGAGATCTATGCGATATGGCCGAGAAATGTAATTTTGATGTTAACTCCCAAACCGCTGCGCAGAAGTCAACCAAACTTCACCCATTAGTGTATTGTATCACAATCTAGTAGTTACATGTAGAAATTTGGTTCTAGGACATTTGATTTGAGCGCAATCCTCAAACTTAGGTCAAAAAAGCCATTTAAGCCTTTTCACAGTGAGATCTATGCGATATGGCCGAGAAATGTAATTTTAATGTTAACTCCCAAACCGCTGCGCAGAAGTCAACCAAACTTCACCCAATAGTGTATTGTATCACAATCTAGTAGTTACATTTGAAAATTTTGTTCTAGGACATTTTGTTTGAACGCAATCATCAAACTTAATTAAGAAAGTCATTTAAGCCTTTTCACAGTGAGATCTATGCGATATGGCCGAGAAATGTAATTTTGATGTTAACTCCCAAACCGCTGCGCAGAAGTCAACCAAACTTCACCCATTAGTGTATTGTATCACAATCTAGTAGTTACATGTGGAAATTTGGTTCTAGGACATTTGATTTGAGCGCAATCCTCAAACTTAGGTCAAAAAAGCCATTTAAGCCTTTTCACAGTGAGATCTATGCGATATGGCCGAGAAATGTAATTTTGATGTTAACTCCCAAACCGCTGCGCAGAAGTCAACCAAACTTCACCCAATAGTGTATTGTATCACATTCTAGTAGTTAGATTTGAAAATTTCGTTCTAGGACATTTGGTTTGAGCGCAATCATTAAACTTAGGTCAAAAAAGCCATTTAAGCCTTTTCACAGTGAGATCTATGCGATATGGCCGAGAAATGTAATTTTGATGTTAACTCCCAAACCGCTGCGCAGAAGTCAACCAAACTTCACCCACTAGTGTATTGTATCACAATCTAGTAATTACATGTGGAAATTTGGTTCTAGGACATTTGATTTGAGCGCAATCCTCAAACTTAGGTCAAAAAAGCCATTTAAGCCTTTTCACAGTGAGATCTATGCGATATGGCCGAGAAATGTAATTTTGATGTTAACTCCCAAACCGCTGCGCAGAAGTCAACCAAACTTCACCCAATAGTGTATTGTATCACATTCTAGTAGTTACATTTGAAAATTTCGTTCTAGGACATTTGGTTTGAGCGCAATTATTAAACTTAGGTCAAAAAAGCCATTTAAGCCTTTTCACAGTGAGATCTAAGCGATATGGCCGAGAAATGTAATTTTGATGTTAACTCCCAAACCGCTGCGCAGAAGTAAACCAAACTTCACCCATTAGTGTATTGTATCACAATCTAGTAGTTACATGTGGAAATTTGGTTCTAGGACATTTGATTTGAGCGCAATCCTCAAACTTAGGTCAAAAAAGCCATTTAAGCCTTTTCACAGTGAGATCTATGCGATATGGCCGAGAAATGTAATTTTGATGTTAACTCCCAAACCGCTGCGCAGAAGTCAACTAAACTTCACCCAATAGTGTATTGTATCACATTCTAGTAGTTACATTTGAAAATTTCGTTCTAGGACATTTGGTTTGAGCGCAATCATTAAACTTAATTAAAAAAGTCATTTAAGCCTTTTCACAGTGAGATCTATGCGATATGGCAGAGAAATGTAATTTTGATGTTAACTCCCAAACCGCTGCGCAGAAGTCAACCAAACTTCACCCAATAGTGTATTGTATCACAATCTAGTAGTTACATTTGAAAATTTTGTTCTAGGACATTTTGTTTGAACGCAATCATCAAACTTAATTAAAAAAGTCATTTAAGCCTTTTCACAGTGAGATCTATGCGATATGGCCGAGAAATGTAATTTTGATGTTAACTCCCAAACCGCTGCGCAGAAGACAACCAAACTTCACCCAATGGTGTATTGTATCACATTCTAGTAGTTACATTTGAAAATTTCGTTCTAGGACATTTGGTTTGAGCGCAATTATTAAACTTAGGTCAAAAAAGCCATTTAAGCCTTTTCACAGTGAGATCTATGCGATATGGCCGAGAAATGTAATTTTGATGTTAACTCCCAAACCGCTGCGCAGAAGTCAACCAAACTTCACCCAATAGTGTATTGTATCACATTCTAGTAGTTACATTTGAAAATTTCGTTCTAGGACATTTGGTTTGAGCGCAATTATTAAACTTAGGTCAAAAAAGCCATTTAAGCCTTTTCATAGTGAGATCTATGCGATATGGCCGAGAAATGTAATTTTGATGTTAACTCCCAAACCGCTGCGCAGAAGTAAACAAAACTTCACCCATTAGTGTATTGTATCACAATCTAGTAGTTACATGTGGAAATTTGGTTCTAGGACATTTGATTTGAGCGCAATCCTCAAACTTAGGTCAAAAAAGCCATTTAAGCCTTTTCACAGTGAGATCTATGCGATATGGCCGAGAAATGTAATTTTGATGTTAACTCCCAAACCGCTGCGCAGAAGTCAACCAAACTTCACCCAATAGTGTATTGTATTACAATCTAGTAGTTACATTTGAAAATTTTGTTCTAGGAAATTTTGTTTGAGCGCAATCATCAAACTTAATTAAAAAAGTCATTTAAGCCTTTTCACAGTGAGATCTATGCGATATGGCCGAGAAATGTAATTTTGATGTTAACTCCCAAACCGCTGCGCAGAAGTCAACCAAACTTCACCCATTAGTGTATTGTATCACAATCTAGTAGTTACATGTGAAAATTTGGTTCTAGGACATTTGATTTGAGCGCAATCCTCAAACTTAGGTCAAAAAAGCCATTTAAGCCTTTTCACAGTGAGATCTATGCGATATTGTCGAGAAATGTAATTTTGATGTTAACTCCCAAACCGCTGCGCAGAAGTCAACCAAACTTCACCCAATAGTGTATTGTATCACATTCTAGTAGTTACATTTGAAAATTTCGTTCTAGGACATTTGGTTTGAGCGCAATTATTAAACTTAGGTCAAAAAAGCCATTTAAGCCTTTTCACAGTGAGATCTAAGCGATATGGCCGAGAAATGTAATTTTGATGTTAACTCCCAAACCGCTGCGCAGAAGTAAACCAAACTTCACCCATTAGTGTATTGTATCACAATCTAGTAGTTACATGTGAAAATTTGGTTCTAGGACATTTGATTTGAGCGCAATCCTCAAACTTAGGTCAAAAAAGCCATTTAAGCCTTTTCACAGTGAGATCTATGCGATATGGCCGAGAAATGTAATTTTGATGTTAACTCCCAAACCGCTGCGCAGAAGTCAACCAAACTTCACCCAATAGTGTATTGTATCACAATCTAGTAGTTACATTTGAAAATTTTGTTCTAGGACATTTTGTTTGAACGCAATCATCAAACTTAATTAAAAAAGTCATTTAAGCCTTTTCACAGTGAGATCTATGCGATATGGCCGAGAAATGTAATTTTGATGTTAACTCCCAAACCGCTGCGCAGAAGTCAACCAAACTTCACCCAATAGTGTATTGTATCACATTCTAGTAGTTACATTTGAAAATTTTGTTCTAGGACTTTTGGTTTGAGCGCAATCATTAAACTTAGGTCAAAAAAGCCATTTAAGCCTTTTCACAGTGAGATCTATGCGATATGGCCGAGAAATGTAATTTTGATGTTAACTCCCAAACCGCTGCGCAGAAGTCAACCAAACTTCACCCATTAGTGTATTGTATCACAATCTAGTAGTTACATGTAGAAATTTGGTTCTAGGACATTTGATTTGAGCGCAATCCTCAAACTTAGGTCAAAAAAGCCATTTAAGCCTTTTCACAGTGAGATCTATGCGATATGGCCGAGAAATGTAATTTTAATGTTAACTCCCAAACCGCTGCGCAGAAGTCAACCAAACTTCACCCAATAGTGTATTGTATCACAATCTAGTAGTTACATTTGAAAATTTTGTTCTAGGACATTTTGTTTGAACGCAATCATCAAACTTAATTAAGAAAGTCATTTAAGCCTTTTCACAGTGAGATCTATGCGATATGGCCGAGAAATGTAATTTTGATGTTAACTCCCAAACCGCTGCGCAGAAGTCAACCAAACTTCACCCATTAGTGTATTGTATCACAATCTAGTAGTTACATGTGGAAATTTGGTTCTAGGACATTTGATTTGAGCGCAATCCTCAAACTTAGGTCAAAAAAGCCATTTAAGCCTTTTCACAGTGAGATCTATGCGATATGGCCGAGAAATGTAATTTTGATGTTAACTCCCAAACCGCTGCGCAGAAGTCAACCAAACTTCACCCAATAGTGTATTGTATCACATTCTAGTAGTTAGATTTGAAAATTTCGTTCTAGGACATTTGGTTTGAGCGCAATCATTAAACTTAGGTCAAAAAAGCCATTTAAGCCTTTTCACAGTGAGATCTATGCGATATGGCCGAGAAATGTAATTTTGATGTTAACTCCCAAACCGCTGCGCAGAAGTCAACCAAACTTCACCCACTAGTGTATTGTATCACAATCTAGTAATTACATGTGGAAATTTGGTTCTAGGACATTTGATTTGAGCGCAATCCTCAAACTTAGGTCAAAAAAGCCATTTAAGCCTTTTCACAGTGAGATCTATGCGATATGGCCGAGAAATGTAATTTTGATGTTAACTCCCAAACCGCTGCGCAGAAGTCAACCAAACTTCACCCAATAGTGTATTGTATCACATTCTAGTAGTTACATTTGAAAATTTCGTTCTAGGACATTTGGTTTGAGCGCAATCATTAAACTTAGGTCAAAAAAGCCATTTAAGCCTTTTCACAGTGAGATCTATGCGATATGGCCGAGAAATGTAATTTTGATGTTAACTCCCAAACCGCTGCGCAGAAGTCAACCAAACTTCACCCATTAGTGTATTGTATCACAATCTAGTAGTTACATGTGGAAATTTGGTTATTGGACATTTGATTTGAGCGCAATCCTCAAACTTAGGTCAAAAAAGCCATTTAAGCCTTTTCACAGTGAGATCTATGCGATATGGCCGAGAAATGTAATTTTGATGTTAACTCCCAAACCGCTGCGCAGAAGACAACCAAACTTCACCCAATAGTGTATTGTATCACATTCTAGTAGTTACATTTGAAAATTTCGTTCTAGGACATTTGGTTTGAGCGCAATGATTAAACTTAGGTCAAAAAAGCCATTTAAGCCTTTTCACAGTGAGATCTATGCGATATGGCCGAGAAATGTAATTTTGATGTTAACTCCCAAACCGCTGCGCAGAAGTCAACCAAACTTCACCCAATAGTGTATTGTATCACATTCTAGTAGTTACATTTGAAAATTTCGTTCTAGGACATTTGGTTTGAGCGCAATCATTAAACTTAGGTCAAAAAAGCCATTTAAGCCTTTTCACAGTGAGATCTATGCGATATGGCCGAGAAATGTAATTTTGATGTTAACTCCCAAAACGCTGCGCAGAAGTCAACCAAACTTCACCCAATAGTGTATTGTATCACAATCTAGTAGTTACATTTGAAAATTTTGTTCTAGGAAATTTTGTTTGAGCGCAATCATCAAACTTAATTAAAAAAGTCATTTAAGCCTTTTCACAGTGAGATCTATGCGATATGGCCGAGAAATGTAATTTTGATGTTAACTCCCAAACCGCTGCGCAGAAGTCAACCAAACTTCACCCAATAGTGTATTGTATCACATTCTAGTAGTTACATTTGAAAATTTCGTTCTAGGACATTTGGTTTGAGCGCAATTATTAAACTTAGGTCAAAAAAGCCATTTAAGCTTTTTCATAGTGAGATCTATGCGATATGGCCGAGAAATGTAATTTTGATGTTAACTCCCAAACCGCTGCGCAGAAGTAAACAAAACTTCACCCATTAGTGTATTGTATCACAATCTAGTAGTTACATGTGGAAATTTGGTTCTAGGACATTTGATTTGAGCGCAATCCTCAAACTTAGGTCAAAAAAGCCATTTAAGCCTTTTCACAGTGAGATCTATGCGATATGGCCGAGAAATGTAATTTTGATGTTATCTCCCAAACCGCTGCGCAGAAGTCAACCAAACTTCACCCAATAGTGTATTGTATCACATTCTAGTAGTTACATTTGAAAATTTCGTTCTAGGACATTTGGTTTGAGCGCAATCATTAAACTTAGGTCAAAAAAGTCATTTAAGCCTTTTCACAGTGAGATCTATGCGATATGGCCGAGAAATGTAATTTTGATGTTAACTCCCAAACCGCTGCGCAGAAGTCAACCAAACTTCACCCATTAGTGTATTGTATCACAATCTAGTAGTTACATGTGGAAATTTGGTTCTAGGACATTTGATTTGAGCGCAATCCTCAAACTTAGGTCAAAAAAGCCATTTAAGCCTTTTCACAGTGAGATCTATGCGATATGGCCGAGAAATGTAATTTTGATGTTAACTCCCAAACCGCTGCGCAGAAGTCAACCAAACTTCACCCAATAGTGTATTGTATTACAATCTAGTAGTTACATTTGAAAATTTTGTTCTAGGAAATTTTGTTTGAGCGCAATCATCAAACTTAATTAAAAAAGTCATTTAAGCCTTTTCACAGTGAGATCTATGCGATATGGCCGAGAAATGTAATTTTGATGTTAACTCCCAAACCGCTGCGCAGAAGTCAACCAAACTTCACCCATTAGTTTATTGTATCACAATCTAGTAGTTACATGTGAAAATTTGGTTCTAGGACATTTGATTTGAGCGCAATCCTCAAACTTAGGTCAAAAAAGCCATTTAAGCCTTTTCACAGTGAGATCTATGCGATATGGCCGAGAAATGTAATTTTGATGTTAACTCCCAAACCGCTGCGCAGAAGTCAACCAAACTTCTCCAATAGTGTATTGTATCACATTGTAGTAGTTACATTTGAAAATTTCGTTCTAGGACATTTGGTTTGAGCGCAATTATTAAACTTAGGTCAAAAAAGCCATTTAAGCCTTTTCACAGTGAGATCTAAGCGATATGGCCGAGAAATGTAATTTTGATGTTAACTCCCAAACCGCTGCGCAGAAGTAAACCAAACTTAACCCATTAGTGTATTGTATCACAATCTAGTAGTTACATGTGGAAATTTGGTTCTAGGACATTTGATTTGAGCGCAATCCTCAAACTTAGGTCAAAAAAGCCATTTAAGCCTTTTCACAGTGAGATCTATGCGATATGGCCGAGAAATGTAATTTTGATGTTAACTCCCAAACCGCTGCGCAGAAGTCAACTAAACTTCACCCAATAGTGTATTGTATCACATTCTAGTAGTTACATTTGAAAATTTCGTTCTAGGACATTTGGTTTGAGCGCAATCATTAAACTTAATTAAAAAAGTCATTTAAGCCTTTTCACAGTGAGATCTATGCGATATGGCAGAGAAATGTAATTTTGATGTTAACTCCCAAACCGCTGCGCAGAAGTCAACCAAACTTCACCCAATAGTGTATTGTATCACAATCTAGTAGTTACATGTGAAAATTTGGTTCTAGGACATTTGATTTGAGCGCAATCCTCAAACTTAATTAAAAAAGCCATTTAAGCCTTTTCACAGTGAGATCTATGCGATATGGCCGAGAAATGTAATTTTGATGTTAACTCCCAAACCGCTGCGCAGAAGTCAACCAAACTTCACCCAATAGTGTATTGTATCACATTCTAGTAGTTACATTTGAAAATTTTGTTCTAGGAAATTTTGTTTGAGCGCAATCATCAAACTTAATTAAAAAAGTCATTTAAGCCTTTTCACAGTGAGATCTATGCGATATGGCCGAGAAATGTAATTTTGATGTTAACTCCCAAACCGCTGCGCAGAAGTCAACCAAACTTCACCCATTAGTGTATTGTATCACAATCTAGTAGTTACATGTGGAAATTTGGTTCTAGGACATTTGATTTGAGCGCAATCCTCAAACTTAGGTCAAAAAAGCCATTTAAGCCTTTTCACAGTGAGATCTATGCGATATGGCCGAGAAATGTAATTTTGATGTTAACTCCCAAACCGCTGCGCAGAAGTCAACCAAACTTCACCCAATAGTGTATTGTATCACAATCTAGTAGTTACATTTGAAAATTTTGTTCTAGGACATTTTGTTTGAACGCAATCATCAAACTTAATTAAAAAAGTCATTTAAGCCTTTTCACAGTGAGGTCTATGCGATATGGCCGAGAAATGTAATTTTGATGTTAACTCCCAAACCGCTGCGCAGAAGTCAACCAAACTTCACCCAATAGTGTATTGTATCACATTCTAGTAGTTACATTTGAAAATTTCGTTCTAGGACATTTGGTTTGAGCGCAATTATTAAACTTAGGTCAAAAAAGCCATTTAAGCCTTTTCATAGTGAGATCTATGCGATATGGCCGAGAAATGTAATTTTGATGTTAACTCCCAAACCGCTGCGCAGAAGTAAACAAAACTTCACCCATTAGTGTATTGTATCACAATCTAGTAGTTACATGTGGACATTTGGTTCTAGGACATTTGATTTGAGCGCAATCCTCAAACTTAGGTCAAAAAAGCCATTTAAGCCTTTTCACAGTGAGATCTATGCGATATGGCCGAGAAATGTAATTTTGATGTTAACTCCCAAACCGCTGCGCAGAAGTCAACCAAACTTCACCCAATAGTGTATTGTATCACATTCTAGTAGTTACATTTGAAAATTTCGTTCTAGGACATTTGGTTTGAGCGCAATCATTAAACTTAGGTCAAAAAAGCCATTTAAGCCTTTTCACAGTGAGATCTATGCGATATGGCCGAGAAATGTAATTTTGATGTTAACTCCCAAACCGCTGCGCAGAAGTCAACCAAACTTCACCCATTAGTGTATTGTATCACAATCTAGTAGTTACATGTGGAAATTTGGTTCTAGGACATTTGATTTGAGCGCAATCCTCAAACTTAGGTCAAAAAAGCCATTTAAGCCTTTTCACAGTGAGATCTATGCGATATGGCCGAGAAATGTAATTTTGATGTTAACTCCCAAACCGCTGCGCAGAAGTCAACCAAACTTCACCCAATAGTGTATTGTATTACAATCTAGTAGTTACATTTGAAAATTTTGTTCTAGGAAATTTTGTTTGAGCGCAATCATCAAACTTAATTAAAAAAGTCATTTAAGCCTTTTCACAGTGAGATCTATGCGATATGGCCGAGAAATGTAATTTTGATGTTAACTCCCAAACCGCTGCGCAGAAGTCAACCAAACTTCACCCATTAGTGTATTGTATCACAATCTAGTAGTTACATGTGAAAATTTGGTTCTAGGACATTTGATTTGAGCGCAATCCTCAAACTTAGGTCAAAAAAGCCATTTAAGCCTTTTCACAGTGAGATCTATGCGATATGGCCGAGAAATGTAATTTTGATGTTAACTCCCAAACCGCTGCGCAGAAGTCAACCAAACTTCACCCAATAGTGTATTGTATCACATTCTAGTAGTTACATTTGAAAATTTCGTTCTAGGACATTTGGTTTGAGCGCAATTATTAAACTTAGGTCAAAAAAGCCATTTAAGCCTTTTCACAGTGAGATCTAAGCGATATGGCCGAGAAATGTAATTTTGATGTTAACTCCCAAACCGCTGCGCAGAAGTAAACCAAACTTCACCCATTAGTGTATTGTATCACAATCTAGTAGTTACATGTGGAAATTTGGTTCTAGGACATTTGATTTGAGCGCAATCCTCAAACTTAGGTCAAAAAAGCCATTTAAGCCTTTTCACAGTGAGATCTATGCGATATGGCCGAGAAATGTAATTTTGATGTTAACTCCCAAACCGCTGCGCAGAAGTCAACCAAACTTCACCCAATAGTGTATTGTATTACAATCTAGTAGTTACATTTGAAAATTTTGTTCTAGGAAATTTTGTTTGAGCGCAATCATCAAACTTAATTAAAAAAGTCATTTAAGCCTTTTCACAGTGAGATCTATGCGATATGGCCGAGAAATGTAATTTTGATGTTAACTCCCAAACCGCTGCGCAGAAGTCAACCAAACTTCACCCATTAGTGTATTGTATCACAATCTAGTAGTTACATGTGAAAATTTGGTTCTAGGACATTTGATTTGAGCGCAATCCTCAAACTTAGGTCAAAAAAGCCATTTAAGCCTTTTCACAGTGAGATCTATGCGATATGGCCGAGAAATGTAATTTTGATGTTAACTCCCAAACCGCTGCGCAGAAGTAAACCAAACTTCACCCAATAGTGTATTGTATCACATTCTAGTAGTTACATTTGAAAATTTCGTTCTAGGACATTTGGTTTGAGCGCAATTATTAAACTTAGGTCAAAAAAGCCATTTAAGCCTTTTCACAGTGAGATCTAAGCGATATGGCCGAGAAATGTAATTTTGATGTTAACTCTCAAACCGCTGCGCAGAAGTAAACCAAACTTCACCCATCAGTGTATTGTATCACAATCTAGTAGTTACATGTGGAAATTTGGTTCTAGGACATTTGATTTGAGCGCAATCCTCAAACTTAGGTCAAAAAAGCCATTTAAGCCTTTTCACAGTGAGATCTATGCGATATGGCCGAGAAATGTAATTTTGATGTTAACTCCCAAACCGCTGCGCAGAAGTCAACTAAACTTCACCCAATAGTGTATTGTATCACATTCTAGTAGTTACATTTGAAAATTTCGTTCTAGGACATTTGGTTTGAGCGCAATCATTAAACTTAATTAAAAAAGTCATTTAAGCCTTTTCACAGTGAGATCTATGCGATATGGCAGAGAAATGTAATTTTGATGTTAACTCCCAAACCGCTGCGCAGAAGTCAACCAAACTTCACCCAATAGTGTATTGTATCACAATCTAGTAGTTACATTTGAAAATTTTGTTCTAGGACATTTTGTTTGAACGCAATCATCAAACTTAATTAAAAAAGTCATTTAAGCCTTTTCACAGTGAGATCTATGCGATATGGCCGAGAAATGTAATTTTGATGTTAACTCCCAAACCGCTGCGCAGAAGTCAACCAAACTTCACCCAATAGTGTATTGTATCACATTCTAGTAGTTACATTTGAAAATTTTGTTCTAGGAAATTTTGTTTGAGCGCAATCATCAAACTTAATTAAAAAAGTCATTTAAGCCTTTTCACAGTGAGATCTATGCGATATGGCCAAGAAATGTAATTTTGATGTTAACTCCCAAACCGCTGCGCAGAAGTCAACCAAACTTCACCCATTAGTGTATTGTATCACAATCTAGTAGTTACATGTGGAAATTTGGTTCTAGGACATTTGATTTGAGCGCAATCCTCAAACTTAGGTCAAAAAAGCCATTTAAGCCTTTTCACAGTGAGATCTATGCGATATGGCCGAGAAATGTAATTTTGATGTTAACTCCCAAACCGCTGCGCAGAAGTCAACCAAACTTCACCCAATAGTGTATTGTATCACATTCTAGTAGTTACATTTGAAAATTTCGTTCTAGGACATTTGGTTTGAGCGCAATCATTAAACTTAGGTCAAAAAAGCCATTTAAGCCTTTTCACAGTGAGATCTATGCGATATGGCCGAGAAATGTAATTTTGATGTTAACTCCCAAACCGCTGCGCAGAAGTAAACCAAACTTCACCCATTAGTGTATTGTATCACAATCTAGTAGTTACATGTAGAAATTTGGTTCTAGGACATTTGATTTGAGCGCAATCCTCAAACTTAGGTCAAAAAAGCCATTTAAGCCTTTTCACAGTGAGATCTATGCGATATGGCCGAGAAATGTAATTTTGATGTTAACTCCCAAACCGCTGCGCAGAAGTCAACCAAACTTCACCCAATAGTGTATTGTATCACAATCTAGTAGTTACATTTGAAAATTTTGTTCTAGGACATTTTGTTTGAACGCAATCATCAAACTTAATTAAAAAAGTCATTTAAGCCTTTTCACAGTGAGATCTATGCGATATGGCCGAGAAATGTAATTTTGATGTTAACTCCCAAACCGCTGCGCAGAAGTCAACCAAACTTCACCCAATAGTGTATTGTATCACATTCTAGTAGTTACATTTGAAAATTTTGTTCTAGGAAATTTTGTTTGAGCGCAATCATCAAACTTAATTAAAAAAGTCATTTAAGCCTTTTCACAGTGAGATCTAAGCGATATGGCCGAGAAATGTAATTTTGATGTTAACTCCCAAACCGCTGCGCAGAAGTAAACCAAACTTAACCCATTAGTGTATTGTATCACAATCTAGTAGTTACATGTGGAAATTTGGTTCTAGGACATTTGATTTGAGCGCAATCCTCAAACTTAGGTCAAAAAAGCCATTTAAGCCTTTTCACAGTGAGATCTATGCGATATGGCCGAGAAATGTAATTTTGATGTTAACTCCCAAACCGCTGCGCAGAAGTCAACTAAACTTCACCCAATAGTGTATTGTATCACATTCTAGTAGTTACATTTGAAAATTTCGTTCTAGGACATTTGGTTTGAGCGCAATCATTAAACTTAATTAAAAAAGTCATTTAAGCCTTTTCACAGTGAGATCTATGCGATATGGCAGAGAAATGTAATTTTGATGTTAACTCCCAAACCGCTGCGCAGAAGTCAACCAAACTTCACCCAATAGTGTATTGTATCACAATCTAGTAGTTACATGTGAAAATTTGGTTCTAGGACATTTGATTTGAGCGCAATCCTCAAACTTAATTAAAAAAGCCATTTAAGCCTTTTCACAGTGAGATCTATGCGATATGGCCGAGAAATGTAATTTTGATGTTAACTCCCAAACCGCTGCGCAGAAGTCAACCAAACTTCACCCAATAGTGTATTGTATCACATTCTAGTAGTTACATTTGAAAATTTTGTTCTAGGAAATTTTGTTTGAGCGCAATCATCAAACTTAATTAAAAAAGTCATTTAAGCCTTTTCACAGTGAGATCTATGCGATATGGCCGAGAAATGTAATTTTGATGTTAACTCCCAAACCGCTGCGCAGAAGTCAACCAAACTTCACCCATTAGTGTATTGTATCACAATCTAGTAGTTACATGTGGAAATTTGGTTCTAGGACATTTGATTTGAGCGCAATCCTCAAACTTAGGTCAAAAAAGCCATTTAAGCCTTTTCACAGTGAGATCTATGCGATATGGCCGAGAAATGTAATTTTGATGTTAACTCCCAAACCGCTGCGCAGAAGTCAACCAAACTTCACCCAATAGTGTATTGTATCACAATCTAGTAGTTACATTTGAAAATTTTGTTCTAGGACATTTTGTTTGAACGCAATCATCAAACTTAATTAAAAAAGTCATTTAAGCCTTTTCACAGTGAGGTCTATGCGATATGGCCGAGAAATGTAATTTTGATGTTAACTCCCAAACCGCTGCGCAGAAGTCAACCAAACTTCACCCAATAGTGTATTGTATCACATTCTAGTAGTTACATTTGAAAATTTCGTTCTAGGACATTTGGTTTGAGCGCAATTATTAAACTTAGGTCAAAAAAGCCATTTAAGCCTTTTCATAGTGAGATCTATGCGATATGGCCGAGAAATGTAATTTTGATGTTAACTCCCAAACCGCTGCGCAGAAGTAAACAAAACTTCACCCATTAGTGTATTGTATCACAATCTAGTAGTTACATGTGGAAATTTGGTTCTAGGACATTTGATTTGAGCGCAATCCTCAAACTTAGGTCAAAAAAGCCATTTAAGCCTTTTCACAGTGAGATCTATGCGATATGGCCGAGAAATGTAATTTTGATGTTAACTCCCAAACCGCTGCGCAGAAGTCAACCAAACTTCACCCAATAGTGTATTGTATCACATTCTAGTAGTTACATTTGAAAATTTCGTTCTAGGACATTTGGTTTGAGCGCAATCATTAAACTTAGGTCAAAAAAGCCATTTAAGCCTTTTCACAGTGAGATCTATGCGATATGGCCGAGAAATGTAATTTTGATGTTAACTCCCAAACCGCTGCGCAGAAGTCAACCAAACTTCACCCATTAGTGTATTGTATCACAATCTAGTAGTTACATGTGGAAATTTGGTTCTAGGACATTTGATTTGAGCGCAATCCTCAAACTTAGGTCAAAAAAGCCATTTAAGCCTTTTCACAGTGAGATCTATGCGATATGGCCGAGAAATGTAATTTTGATGTTAACTCCCAAACCGCTGCGCAGAAGTCAACCAAACTTCACCCAATAGTGTATTGTATTACAATCTAGTAGTTACATTTGAAAATTTTGTTCTAGGAAATTTTGTTTGAGCGCAATCATCAAACTTAATTAAAAAAGTCATTTAAGCCTTTTCACAGTGAGATCTATGCGATATGGCCGAGAAATGTAATTTTGATGTTAACTCCCAAACCGCTGCGCAGAAGTCAACCAAACTTCACCCATTAGTGTATTGTATCACAATCTAGTAGTTACATGTGAAAATTTGGTTCTAGGACATTTGATTTGAGCGCAATCCTCAAACTTAGGTCAAAAAAGCCATTTAAGCCTTTTCACAGTGAGATCTATGCGATATGGCCGAGAAATGTAATTTTGATGTTAACTCCCAAACCGCTGCGCAGAAGTCAACCAAACTTCACCCAATAGTGTATTGTATCACATTCTAGTAGTTACATTTGAAAATTTCGTTCTAGGACATTTGGTTTGAGCGCAATTATTAAACTTAGGTCAAAAAAGCCATTTAAGCCTTTTCACAGTGAGATCTAAGCGATATGGCCGAGAAATGTAATTTTGATGTTAACTCCCAAACCGCTGCGCAGAAGTAAACCAAACTTCACCCATTAGTGTATTGTATCACAATCTAGTAGTTACATGTGGAAATTTGGTTCTAGGACATTTGATTTGAGCGCAATCCTCAAACTTAGGTCAAAAAAGCCATTTAAGCCTTTTCACAGTGAGATCTATGCGATATGGCCGAGAAATGTAATTTTGATGTTAACTCCCAAACCGCTGCGCAGAAGTCAACCAAACTTCACCCAATAGTGTATTGTATTACAATCTAGTAGTTACATTTGAAAATTTTGTTCTAGGAAATTTTGTTTGAGCGCAATCATCAAACTTAATTAAAAAAGTCATTTAAGCCTTTTCACAGTGAGATCTATGCGATATGGCCGAGAAATGTAATTTTGATGTTAACTCCCAAACCGCTGCGCAGAAGTCAACCAAACTTCACCCATTAGTGTATTGTATCACAATCTAGTAGTTACATGTGAAAATTTGGTTCTAGGACATTTGATTTGAGCGCAATCCTCAAACTTAGGTCAAAAAAGCCATTTAAGCCTTTTCACAGTGAGATCTATGCGATATGGCCGAGAAATGTAATTTTGATGTTAACTCCCAAACCGCTGCGCAGAAGTCAACCAAACTTCACCCAATAGTGTATTGTATCACATTCTAGTAGTTACATTTGAAAATTTCGTTCTAGGACATTTGGTTTGAGCGCAATTATTAAACTTAGGTCAAAAAAGCCATTTAAGCCTTTTCACAGTGAGATCTAAGCGATATGGCCGAGAAATGTAATTTTGATGTTAACTCCCAAACCGCTGCGCAGAAGTAAACCAAACTTCACCCATTAGTGTATTGTATCACAATCTAGTAGTTACATGTGGAAATTTGGTTCTAGGACATTTGATTTGAGCGCAATCCTCAAACTTAGGTCAAAAAAGCCATTTAAGCCTTTTCACAGTGAGATCTATGCGATATGGCCGAGAAATGTAATTTTGATGTTAACTCCCAAACCGCTGCGCAGAAGTCAACTAAACTTCACCCAATAGTGTATTGTATCACATTCTAGTAGTTACATTTGAAAATTTCGTTCTAGGACATTTGGTTTGAGCGCAATCATTAAACTTAATTAAAAAAGTCATTTAAGCCTTTTCACAGTGAGATCTATGCGATATGGCAGAGAAATGTAATTTTGATGTTAACTCCCAAACCGCTGCGCAGAAGTCAACCAAACTTCACCCAATAGTGTATTGTATCACAATCTAGTAGTTACATTTGAAAATTTTGTTCTAGGACATTTTGTTTGAACGCAATCATCAAACTTAATTAAAAAAGTCATTTAAGCCTTTTCACAGTGAGATCTATGCGATATGGCCGAGAAATGTAATTTTGATGTTAACTCCCAAACCGCTGCGCAGAAGTCAACCAAACTTCACCCAATAGTGTATTGTATCACATTCTAGTAGTTACATTTGAAAATTTTGTTCTAGGAAATTTTGTTTGAGCGCAATCATCAAACTTAATTAAAAAAGTCATTTAAGCCTTTTCACAGTGAGATCTATGCGATATGGCCAAGAAATGTAATTTTGATGTTAACTCCCAAACCGCTGCGCAGAAGTCAACCAAACTTCACCCATTAGTGTATTGTATCACAATCTAGTAGTTACATGTGGAAATTTGGTTCTAGGACATTTGATTTGAGCGCAATCCTCAAACTTAGGTCAAAAAAGCCATTTAAGCCTTTTCACAGTGAGATCTATGCGATATGGCCGAGAAATGTAATTTTGATGTTAACTCCCAAACCGCTGCGCAGAAGTCAACCAAACTTCACCCAATAGTGTATTGTATCACATTCTAGTAGTTACATTTGAAAATTTCGTTCTAGGACATTTGGTTTGAGCGCAATCATTAAACTTAGGTCAAAAAAGCCATTTAAGCCTTTTCACAGTGAGATCTATGCGATATGGCCGAGAAATGTAATTTTGATGTTAACTCCCAAACCGCTGCGGAGAAGTAAACCAAACTTCACCCATTAGTGTATTGTATCACAATCTAGTAGTTACATGTAGAAATTTGGTTCTAGGACATTTGATTTGAGCGCAATCCTCAAACTTAGGTCAAAAAAGCCATTTAAGCCTTTTCACAGTGAGATCTATGCGATATGGCCGAGAAATGTAATTTTGATGTTAACTCCCAAACCGCTGCGCAGAAGTCAACCAAACTTCACCCAATAGTGTATTGTATCACAATCTAGTAGTTACATTTGAAAATTTTGTTCTAGGACATTTTGTTTGAACGCAATCATCAAACTTAATTAAAAAAGTCATTTAAGCCTTTTCACAGTGAGATCTATGCGATATGGCCGAGAAATGTAATTTTGATGTTAACTCCCAAACCGCTGCGCAGAAGTCAACCAAACTTCACCCAATAGTGTATTGTATCACATTCTAGTAGTTACATTTGAAAATTTTGTTCTAGGAAATTTTGTTTGAGCGCAATCATCAAACTTAATTAAAAAAGTCATTTAAGCCTTTTCACAGTGAGATCTATGCGATATGGCCAAGAAATGTAATTTTGATGTTAACTCCCAAACCGCTGCGCAGAAGTCAACCAAACTTCACCCATTAGTGTATTGTATCACAATCTAGTAGTTACATGTGGAAATTTGGTTCTAGGACATTTGATTTGAGCGCAATCCTCAAACTTAGGTCAAAAAAGCCATTTAAGCCTTTTCACAGTGAGATCTATGCGATATGGCCGAGAAATGTAATTTTGATGTTAACTCCCAAACCGCTGCGCAGAAGTCAACCAAACTTCACCCAATAGTGTATTGTATCACATTCTAGTAGTTAGATTTGAAAATTTCGTTCTAGGACATTTGGTTTGAGCGCAATCATTAAACTTAGGTCAAAAAAGCCATTTAAGCCTTTTCACAGTGAGATCTATGCGATATGGCCGAGAAATGTAATTTTGATGTTAACTCCCAAACCGCTGCGCAGAAGTCAACCAAACTTCACCCACTAGTGTATTGTATCACAATCTAGTAATTACATGTGGAAATTTGGTTCTAGGACATTTGATTTGAGCGCAATCCTCAAACTTAGGTCAAAAAAGCCATTTAAGCCTTTTCACAGTGAGATCTATGCGATATGGCCGAGAAATGTAATTTTGATGTTAACTCCCAAACCGCTGCGCAGAAGTCAACCAAACTTCACCCAATAGTGTATTGTATCACATTCTAGTAGTTACATTTGAAAATTTCGTTCTAGGACATTTGGTTTGAGCGCAATCATTAAACTTAGGTCAAAAAAGCCATTTAAGCCTTTTCACAGTGAGATCTATGCGATATGGCCGAGAAATGTAATTTTGATGTTAACTCCCAAACCGCTGCGCAGAAGTCAACCAAACTTCACCCATTAGTGTATTGTATCACAATCTAGTAGTTACATGTGGAAATTTGGTTATTGGACATTTGATTTGAGCGCAATCCTCAAACTTAGGTCAAAAAAGCCATTTAAGCCTTTTCACAGTGAGATCTATGCGATATGGCCGAGAAATGTAATTTTGATGTTAACTCCCAAACCGCTGCGCAGAAGACAACCAAACTTCACCCAATAGTGTATTGTATCACATTCTAGTAGTTACATTTGAAAATTTCGTTCTAGGACATTTGGTTTGAGCGCAATTATTAAACTTAGGTCAAAAAAGCCATTTAAGCCTTTTCACAGTGAGATCTATGCGATATGGCCGAGAAATGTAATTTTGATGTTAACTCCCAAACCGCTGCGCAGAAGTCAACCAAACTTCACCCAATAGTGTATTGTATCACATTCTAGTAGTTACATTTGAAAATTTCGTTCTAGGACATTTGGTTTGAGCGCAATCATCAAACTTAATTAAAAAAGTCATTTAAGCCTTTTCACAGTGAGATCTATGCGATATGGCCGAGAAATGTAATTTTGATGTTAACTCCCAAACCGCTGCGCAGAAGTCAACCAAACTTCACCCAATAGTGTATTGTATCACATTCTAGTAGTTACATTTGAAAATTTCGTTCTAGGACATTTGGTTTGAGCGCAATTATTAAACTTAGGTCAAAAAAGCCATTTAAGCTTTTTCATAGTGAGATCTATGCGATATGGCCGAGAAATGTAATTTTGATGTTAACTCCCAAACCGCTGCGCAGAAGTAAACAAAACTTCACCCATTAGTGTATTGTATCACAATCTAGTAGTTACATGTGGAAATTTGGTTCTAGGACATTTGATTTGAGCGCAATCCTCAAACTTAGGTCAAAAAAGCCATTTAAGCCTTTTCACAGTGAGATCTATGCGATATGGCCGAGAAATGTAATTTTGATGTTATCTCCCAAACCGCTGCGCAGAAGTCAACCAAACTTCACCCAATAGTGTATTGTATCACATTCTAGTAGTTACATTTGAAAATTTCGTTCTAGGACATTTGGTTTGAGCGCAATCATTAAACTTAGGTCAAAAAAGCCATTTAAGCCTTTTCACAGTGAGATCTATGCGATATGGCCGAGAAATGTAATTTTGATGTTAACTCCCAAACCGCTGCGCAGAAGTCAACCAAACTTCACCCATTAGTGTATTGTATCACAATCTAGTAGTTACATGTGGAAATTTGGTTCTAGGACATTTGATTTGAGCGCAATCCTCAAACTTAGGTCAAAAAAGCCATTTAAGCCTTTTCACAGTGAGATCTATGCGATATGGCCGAGAAATGTAATTTTGATGTTAACTCCCAAACCGCTGCGCAGAAGTCAACCAAACTTCACCCAATAGTGTATTGTATTACAATCTAGTAGTTACATTTGAAAATTTTGTTCTAGGAAATTTTGTTTGAGCGCAATCATCAAACTTAATTAAAAAAGTCATTTAAGCCTTTTCACAGTGAGATCTATGCGATATGGCCGAGAAATGTAATTTTGATGTTAACTCCCAAACCGCTGCGCAGAAGTCAACCAAACTTCACCCATTAGTGTATTGTATCACAATCTAGTAGTTACATGTGAAAATTTGGTTCTAGGACATTTGATTTGAGCGCAATCCTCAAACTTAGGTCAAAAAAGCCATTTAAGCCTTTTCACAGTGAGATCTATGCGATATGGCCGAGAAATGTAATGTTGATGTTAACTCCCAAACCGCTGCGCAGAAGTCAACCAAACTTCACCCAATAGTGTATTGTATCACATTGTAGTAGTTACATTTGAAAATTTCGTTCTAGGACATTTGGTTTGAGCGCAATTATTAAACTTAGGTCAAAAAAGCCATTTAAGCCTTTTCACAGTGAGATCTAAGCGATATGGCCGAGAAATGTAATTTTGATGTTAACTCCCAAACCGCTGCGCAGAAGTAAACCAAACTTAAGCCATTAGTGTATTGTATCACAATCTAGTAGTTACATGTGGAAATTTGGTTCTAGGACATTTGATTTGAGCGCAATCCTCAAACTTAGGTCAAAAAAGCCATTTAAGCCTTTTCACAGTGAGATCTATGCGATATGGCCGAGAAATGTAATTTTGATGTTAACTCCCAAACCGCTGCGCAGAAGTCAACTAAACTTCACCCAATAGTGTATTGTATCACATTCTAGTAGTTACATTTGAAAATTTCGTTCTAGGACATTTGGTTTGAGCGCAATCATTAAACTTAATTAAAAAAGTCATTTAAGCCTTTTCACAGTGAGATCTATGCGATATGGCCGAGAAATGTAATTTTGATGTTAACTCCCAAACCGCTGCGCAGAAGTCAACCAAACTTCACCCACTAGTGTATTGTATCACAATCTAGTAATTACATGTGGAAATTTGGTTCTAGGACATTTGATTTGAGCGCAATCCTCAAACTTAGGTCAAAAAAGCCATTTAAGCCTTTTCACAGTGAGATCTATGCGATATGGCCGAGAAATGTAATTTTGATGTTAACTCCCAAACCGCTGCGCAGAAGTCAACCAAACTTCACCCAATAGTGTATTGTATCACATTCTAGTAGTTACATTTGAAAATTTCGTTCTAGGACATTTGGTTTGAGCGCAATCATTAAACTTAGGTCAAAAAAGCCATTTAAGCCTTTTCACAGTGAGATCTATGCGATATGGCCGAGAAATGTAATTTTGATGTTAACTCCCAAACCGCTGCGCAGAAGTCAACCAAACTTCACCCATTAGTGTATTGTATCACAATCTAGTAGTTACATGTGGAAATTTGGTTATTGGACATTTGATTTGAGCGCAATCCTCAAACTTAGGTCAAAAAAGCCATTTAAGCCTTTTCACAGTGAGATCTATGCGATATGGCCGAGAAATGTAATTTTGATGTTAACTCCCAAACCGCTGCGCAGAAGACAACCAAACTTCACCCAATAGTGTATTGTATCACATTCTAGTAGTTACATTTGAAAATTTCGTTCTAGGACATTTGGTTTGAGCGCAATTATTAAACTTAGGTCAAAAAAGCCATTTAAGCCTTTTCACAGTGAGATCTATGCGATATGGCCGAGAAATGTAATTTTGATGTTAACTCCCAAACCGCTGCGCAGAAGTCAACCAAACTTCACCCAATAGTGTATTGTATCACATTCTAGTAGTTACATTTGAAAATTTCGTTCTAGGACATTTGGTTTGAGCGCAATCATTAAACTTAGGTCAAAAAAGCCATTTAAGCCTTTTCACAGTGAGATCTATGCGATATGGCCGAGAAATGTAATTTTGATGTTAACTCCCAAAACGCTGCGCAGAAGTCAACCAAACTTCACCCAATAGTGTATTGTATCACAATCTAGTAGTTACATTTGAAAATTTTGTTCTAGGAAATTTTGTTTGAGCGCAATCATCAAACTTAATTAAAAAAGTCATTTAAGCCTTTTCACAGTGAGATCTATGCGATATGGCCGAGAAATGTAATTTTGATGTTAACTCCCAAACCGCTGCGCAGAAGTCAACCAAACTTCACCCAATAGTGTATTGTATCACATTCTAGTAGTTACATTTGAAAATTTCGTTCTAGGACATTTGGTTTGAGCGCAATTATTAAACTTAGGTCAAAAAAGCCATTTAAGCTTTTTCATAGTGAGATCAATGCGATATGGCCGAGAAATGTAATTTTGATGTTAACTCCCAAACCGCTGCGCAGAAGTAAACAAAACTTCACCCATTAGTGTATTGTATCACAATCTAGTAGTTACATGTGGAAATTTGGTTCTAGGACATTTGATTTGAGCGCAATCCTCAAACTTAGGTCAAAAAAGCCATTTAAGCCTTTTCACAGTGAGATCTATGCGATATGGCCGAGAAATGTAATTTTGATGTTATCTCCCAAACCGCTGCGCAGAAGTCAACCAAACTTCACCCAATAGTGTATTGTATCACATTCTAGTAGTTACATTTGAAAATTTCGTTCTAGGACATTTGGTTTGAGCGCAATCATTAAACTTAGGTCAAAAAAGCCATTTAAGCCTTTTCACAGTGAGATCTATGCGATATGGCCGAGAAATGTAATTTTGATGTTAACTCCCAAACCGCTGCGCAGAAGTCAACCAAACTTCACCCATTAGTGTATTGTATCACAATCTAGTAGTTACATGTGGAAATTTGGTTCTAGGACATTTGATTTGAGCGCAATCCTCAAACTTAGGTCAAAAAAGCCATTTAAGCCTTTTCACAGTGAGATCTATGCGATATGGCCGAGAAATGTAATTTTGATGTTAACTCCCAAACCGCTGCGCAGAAGTCAACCAAACTTCACCCAATAGTGTATTGTATTACAATCTAGTAGTTACATTTGAAAATTTTGTTCTAGGAAATTTTGTTTGAGCGCAATCATCAAACTTAATTAAAAAAGTCATTTAAGCCTTTTCACAGTGAGATCTATGCGATATGGCCGAGAAATGTAATTTTGATGTTAACTCCCAAACCGCTGCGCAGAAGTCAACCAAACTTCACCCATTAGTGTATTGTATCACAATCTAGTAGTTACATGTGAAAATTTGGTTCTAGGACATTTGATTTGAGCGCAATCCTCAAACTTAGGTAAAAAAAGCCATTTAAGCCTTTTCACAGTGAGATCTATGCGATATGGCCGAGAAATGTAATTTTGATGTTAACTCCCAAACCGCTGCGCAGAAGTCAACCAAACTTCACCCAATAGTGTATTGTATCACATTGTAGTAGTTACATTTGAAAATTTCGTTCTAGGACATTTGGTTTGAGCGCAATTATTAAACTTAGGTCAAAAAAGCCATTTAAGCCTTTTCACAGTGAGATCTAAGCGATATGGCCGAGAAATGTAATTTTGATGTTAACTCCCAAACCGCTGCGCAGAAGTAAACCAAACTTAACCCATTAGTGTATTGTATCACAATCTAGTAGTTACATGTGGAAATTTGGTTCTAGGACATTTGATTTGAGCGCAATCCTCAAACTTAGGTCAAAAAAGCCATTTAAGCCTTTTCACAGTGAGATCTATGCGATATGGCCGAGAAATGTAATTTTGATGTTAACTCCCAAACCGCTGCGCAGAAGTCAACTAAACTTCACCCAATAGTGTATTGTATCACATTCTAGTAGTTACATTTGAAAATTTCGTTCTAGGACATTTGGTTTGAGCGCAATCATTAAACTTAATTAAAAAAGTCATTTAAGCCTTTTCACAGTGAGATCTATGCGATATGGCAGAGAAATGTAATTTTGATGTTAACTCCCAAACCGCTGCGCAGAAGTCAACCAAACTTCACCCAATAGTGTATTGTATCACAATCTAGTAGTTACATGTGAAAATTTGGTTCTAGGACATTTGATTTGAGCGCAATCCTCAAACTTAATTAAAAAAGCCATTTAAGCCTTTTCACAGTGAGATCTATGCGATATGGCCGAGAAATGTAATTTTGATGTTAACTCCCAAACCGCTGCGCAGAAGTCAACCAAACTTCACCCAATAGTGTATTGTATCACATTCTAGTAGTTACATTTGAAAATTTTGTTCTAGGAAATTTTGTTTGAGCGCAATCATCAAACTTAATTAAAAAAGTCATTTAAGCCTTTTCACAGTGAGATCTATGCGATATGGCCGAGAAATGTAATTTTGATGTTAACTCCCAAACCGCTGCGCAGAAGTCAACCAAACTTCACCCATTAGTGTATTGTATCACAATCTAGTAGTTACATGTGGAAATTTGGTTATTGGACATTTGATTTGAGCGCAATCCTCAAACTTAGGTCAAAAAAGCCATTTAAGCCTTTTCACAGTGAGATCTATGCGATATGGCCGAGAAATGTAATTTTGATGTTAACTCCCAAACCGCTGCGCAGAAGACAACCAAACTTCACCCAATAGTGTATTGTATCACATTCTAGTAGTTACATTTGAAAATTTCGTTCTAGGACATTTGGTTTGAGCGCAATTATTAAACTTAGGTCAAAAAAGCCATTTAAGCCTTTTCACAGTGAGATCTATGCGATATGGCCGAGAAATGTAATTTTGATGTTAACTCCCAAACCGCTGCGCAGAAGTCAACCAAACTTCACCCAATAGTGTATTGTATCACATTCTAGTAGTTACATTTGAAAATTTCGTTCTAGGACATTTGGTTTGAGCGCAATCATTAAACTTAGGTCAAAAAAGCCATTTAAGCCTTTTCACAGTGAGATCTATGCGATATGGCCGAGAAATGTAATTTTGATGTTAACTCCCAAAACGCTGCGCAGAAGTCAACCAAACTTCACCCAATAGTGTATTGTATCACAATCTAGTAGTTACATTTGAAAATTTTGTTCTAGGAAATTTTGTTTGAGCGCAATCATCAAACTTAATTAAAAAAGCCATTTAAGCCTTTTCACAGTGAGATCTATGCGATATGGCCGAGAAATGTAATTTTGATGTTAACTCCCAAACCGCTGCGCAGAAGTCAACCAAACTTCACCCAATAGTGTATTGTATCACATTCTAGTAGTTACATTTGAAAATTTTGTTCTAGGAAATTTTGTTTGAGCGCAATCATCAAACTTAATTAAAAAAGTCATTTAAGCCTTTTCACAGTGAGATCTATGCGATATGGCCGAGAAATGTAATTTTGATGTTAACTCCCAAACCGCTGCGCAGAAGTCAACCAAACTTCACCCATTAGTGTATTGTATCACAATCTAGTAGTTACATGTGGAAATTTGGTTATTGGACATTTGATTTGAGCGCAATCCTCAAACTTAGGTCAAAAAAGCCATTTAAGCCTTTTCACAGTGAGATCTATGCGATATGGCCGAGAAATGTAATTTTGATGTTAACTCCCAAACCGCTGCGCAGAAGACAACCAAACTTCACCCAATAGTGTATTGTATCACATTCTAGTAGTTACATTTGAAAATTTCGTTCTAGGACATTTGGTTTGAGCGCAATTATTAAACTTAGGTCAAAAAAGCCATTTAAGCCTTTTCACAGTGAGATCTATGCGATATGGCCGAGAAATGTAATTTTGATGTTAACTCCCAAACCGCTGCGCAGAAGTCAACCAAACTTCACCCAATAGTGTATTGTATCACATTCTAGTAGTTACATTTGAAAATTTCGTTCTAGGACATTTGGTTTGAGCGCAATCATTAAACTTAGGTCAAAAAAGCCATTTAAGCCTTTTCACAGTGAGATCTATGCGATATGGCCGAGAAATGTAATTTTGATGTTAACTCCCAAACCGCTGCGCAGAAGTCAACCAAACTTCACCCAATAGTGTATTGTATCACAATCTAGTAGTTACATTTGAAAATTTTGTTCTAGGAAATTTTGTTTGAGCGCAATCATCAAACTTAATTAAAAAAGTCATTTAAGCCTTTTCACAGTGAGATCTATGCGATATGGCCGAGAAATGTAATTTTGATGTTAACTCCCAAACCGCTGCGCAGAAGTCAACCAAACTTCACCCAATAGTGTATTGTATCACATTCTAGTAGTTACATTTGAAAATTTCGTTCTAGGACATTTGGTTTGAGCGCAATTATTAAACTTAGGTCAAAAAAGCCATTTAAGCTTTTTCATAGTGAGATCTATGCGATATGGCCGAGAAATGTAATTTTGATGTTAACTCCCAAACCGCTGCGCAGAAGTAAACAAAACTTCACCCATTAGTGTATTGTATCACAATCTAGTAGTTACATGTGGAAATTTGGTTCTAGGACATTTGATTTGAGCGCAATCCTCAAACTTAGGTCAAAAAAGCCATTTAAGCCTTTTCACAGTGAGATCTATGCGATATGGCCGAGAAATGTAATTTTGATGTTATCTCCCAAACCGCTGCGCAGAAGTCAACCAAACTTCACCCAATAGTGTATTGTATCACATTCTAGTAGTTACATTTGAAAATTTCGTTCTAGGACATTTGGTTTGAGCGCAATCATTAAACTTAGGTCAAAAAAGCCATTTAAGCCTTTTCACAGTGAGATCTATGCGATATGGCCGAGAAATGTAATTTTGATGTTAACTCCCAAACCGCTGCGCAGAAGTCAACCAAACTTCACCCATTAGTGTATTGTATCACAATCTAGTAGTTACATGTGGAAATTTGGTTCTAGGACATTTGATTTGAGCGCAATCCTCAAACTTAGGTCAAAAAAGCCATTTAAGCCTTTTCACAGTGAGATCTATGCGATATGGCCGAGAAATGTAATTTTGATGTTAACTCCCAAACCGCTGCGCAGAAGTCAACCAAACTTCACCCAATAGTGTATTGTATTACAATCTAGTAGTTACATTTGAAAATTTTGTTCTAGGAAATTTTGTTTGAGCGCAATCATCAAACTTAATTAAAAAAGTCATTTAAGCCTTTTCACAGTGAGATCTATGCGATATGGCCGAGAAATGTAATTTTGATGTTAACTCCCAAACCGCTGCGCAGAAGTCAACCAAACTTCACCCATTAGTGTATTGTATCACAATCTAGTAGTTACATGTGAAAATTTGGTTCTAGGACATTTGATTTGAGCGCAATCCTCAAACTTAGGTCAAAAAAGCCATTTAAGCCTTTTCACAGTGAGATCTATGCGATATGGCCGAGAAATGTAATTTTGATGTTAACTCCCAAACCGCTGCGCAGAAGTCAACCAAACTTCACCCAATAGTGTATTGTATCACATTGTAGTAGTTACATTTGAAAATTTCGTTCTAGGACATTTGGTTTGAGCGCAATTATTAAACTTAGGTCAAAAAAGCCATTTAAGCCTTTTCACAGTGAGATCTAAGCGATATGGCCGAGAAATGTAATTTTGATGTTAACTCCCAAACCGCTGCGCAGAAGTAAACCAAACTTAACCCATTAGTGTATTGTATCACAATCTAGTAGTTACATGTGGAAATTTGGTTCTAGGACATTTGATTTGAGCGCAATCCTCAAACTTAGGTCAAAAAAGCCATTTAAGCCTTTTCACAGTGAGATCTATGCGATATGGCCGAGAAATGTAATTTTGATGTTAACTCCCAAACCGCTGCGCAGAAGTCAACTAAACTTCACCCAATAGTGTATTGTATCACATTCTAGTAGTTACATTTGAAAATTTCGTTCTAGGACATTTGGTTTGAGCGCAATCATTAAACTTAATTAAAAAAGTCATTTAAGCCTTTTCACAGTGAGATCTATGCGATATGGCAGAGAAATGTAATTTTGATGTTAACTCCCAAACCGCTGCGCAGAAGTCAACCAAACTTCACCCAATAGTGTATTGTATCACAATCTAGTAGTTACATGTGAAAATTTGGTTCTAGGACATTTGATTTGAGCGCAATCCTCAAACTTAATTAAAAAAGCCATTTAAGCCTTTTCACAGTGAGATCTATGCGATATGGCCGAGAAATGTAATTTTGATGTTAACTCCCAAACCGCTGCGCAGAAGTCAACCAAACTTCACCCAATAGTGTATTGTATCACATTCTAGTAGTTACATTTGAAAATTTTGTTCTAGGAAATTTTGTTTGAGCGCAATCATCAAACTTAATTAAAAAAGTCATTTAAGCCTTTTCACAGTGAGATCTATGCGATATGGCCGAGAAATGTAATTTTGATGTTAACTCCCAAACCGCTGCGCAGAAGTCAACCAAACTTCACCCATTAGTGTATTGTATCACAATCTAGTAGTTACATGTGGAAATTTGGTTCTAGGACATTTGATTTGAGCGCAATCCTCAAACTTAGGTCAAAAAAGCCATTTAAGCCTTTTCACAGTGAGATCTATGCGATATGGCCGAGAAATGTAATTTTGATGTTAACTCCCAAACCGCTGCGCAGAAGTCAACCAAACTTCACCCAATAGTGTATTGTATCACAATCTAGTAGTTACATTTGAAAATTTTGTTCTAGGACATTTTGTTTGAACGCAATCATCAAACTTAATTAAAAAAGTCATTTAAGCCTTTTCACAGTGAGATCTATGCGATATGGCCGAGAAATGTAATTTTGATGTTAACTCCCAAACCGCTGCGCAGAAGTCAACCAAACTTCACCCAATAGTGTATTGTATCACATTCTAGTAGTTACATTTGAAAATTTCGTTCTAGGACATTTGGTTTGAGCGCAATTATTAAACTTAGGTCAAAAAAGCCATTTAAGCCTTTTCATAGTGAGATCTATGCGATATGGCCGAGAAATGTAATTTTGATGTTAACTCCCAAACCGCTGCGCAGAAGTAAACAAAACTTCACCCATTAGTGTATTGTATCACAATCTAGTAGTTACATGTGGAAATTTGGTTCTAGGACATTTGATTTGAGCGCAATCCTCAAACTTAGGTCAAAAAAGCCATTTAAGCCTTTTCACAGTGAGATCTATGCGATATGGCCGAGAAATGTAATTTTGATGTTAACTCCCAAACCGCTGCGCAGAAGTCAACCAAACTTCACCCAATAGTGTATTGTATCACATTCTAGTAGTTACATTTGAAAATTTCGTTCTAGGACATTTGGTTTGAGCGCAATCATTAAACTTAGGTCAAAAAAGCCATTTAAGCCTTTTCACAGTGAGATCTATGCGATATGGCCGAGAAATGTAATTTTGATGTTAACTCCCAAACCGCTGCGCAGAAGTCAACCAAACTTCACCCATTAGTGTATTGTATCACAATCTAGTAGTTACATGTGGAAATTTGGTTCTAGGACATTTGATTTGAGCGCAATCCTCAAACTTAGGTCAAAAAAGCCATTTAAGCCTTTTCACAGTGAGATCTATGCGATATGGCCGAGAAATGTAATTTTGATGTTAACTCCCAAACCGCTGCGCAGAAGTCAACCAAACTTCACCCAATAGTGTATTGTATTACAATCTAGTAGTTACATTTGAAAATTTTGTTCTAGGAAATTTTGTTTGAGCGCAATCATCAAACTTAATTAAAAAAGTCATTTAAGCCTTTTCACAGTGAGATCTATGCGATATGGCCGAGAAATGTAATTTTGATGTTAACTCCCAAACCGCTGCGCAGAAGTCAACCAAACTTCACCCATTAGTGTATTGTATCACAATCTAGTAGTTACATGTGAAAATTTGGTTCTAGGACATTTGATTTGAGCGCAATCCTCAAACTTAGGTCAAAAAAGCCATTTAAGCCTTTTCACAGTGAGATCTATGCGATATGGCCGAGAAATGTAATTTTGATGTTAACTCCCAAACCGCTGCGCAGAAGTCAACCAAACTTCACCCATTAGTGTATTGTATCACAATCTAGTAGTTACATGTGGAAATTTGGTTCTAGGACATTTGGTTTGAGCGCAATTATTAAACTTAGGTCAAAAAAGCCATTTAAGCCTTTTCACAGTGAGATCTAAGCGATATGGCCGAGAAATGTAATTTTGATGTTAACTCCCAAACCGCTGCGCAGAAGTAAACCAAACTTCACCCATTAGTGTATTGTATCACAATCTAGTAGTTACATGTGGAAATTTGGTTCTAGGACATTTGATTTGAGCGCAATCCTCAAACTTAGGTCAAAAAAGCCATTTAAGCCT
The DNA here is from genome assembly GCF_030265065.1 of Corythoichthys intestinalis. Classification (NCBI taxonomy): domain Eukaryota; kingdom Metazoa; phylum Chordata; class Actinopteri; order Syngnathiformes; family Syngnathidae; genus Corythoichthys; species Corythoichthys intestinalis. The sequence goes on along the minus strand of NW_026651595.1, from coordinate 3,468,932 downwards.
TTTCACAGTGAGATCTATGCGATATGGCCGAGAAATGTAATTTTGATGTTAACTCCCAAACCGCTGCGCAGAAGTCAACCAAACTTCACCCAATAGTGTATTGTATTACAATCTAGTAGTTACATTTGAAAATTTTGTTCTAGGAAATTTTGTTTGAGCGCAATCATCAAACTTAATTAAAAAAGTCATTTAAGCCTTTTCACAGTGAGATCTATGCGATATGGCCGAGAAATGTAATTTTGATGTTAACTCCCAAACCGCTGCGCAGAAGTCAACCAAACTTCACCCATTAGTGTATTGTATCACAATCTAGTAGTTACATGTGAAAATTTGGTTCTAGGACATTTGATTTGAGCGCAATCCTCAAACTTAGGTCAAAAAAGCCATTTAAGCCTTTTCACAGTGAGATCTATGCGATATGGCCGAGAAATGTAATTTTGATGTTAACTCCCAAACCGCTGCGCAGAAGTCAACCAAACTTCACCCAATAGTGTATTGTATCACATTCTAGTAGTTACATTTGAAAATTTCGTTCTAGGACATTTGGTTTGAGCGCAATTATTAAACTTAGGTCAAAAAAGCCATTTAAGCCTTTTCACAGTGAGATCTAAGCGATATGGCCGAGAAATGTAATTTTGATGTTAACTCCCAAACCGCTGCGCAGAAGTAAACCAAACTTCACCCATTAGTGTATTGTATCACAATCTAGTAGTTACATGTGGAAATTTGGTTCTAGGACATTTGATTTGAGCGCAATCCTCAAACTTAGGTCAAAAAAGCCATTTAAGCCTTTTCACAGTGAGATCTATGCGATATGGCCGAGAAATGTAATTTTGATGTTAACTCCCAAACCGCTGCGCAGAAGTCAACTAAACTTCACCCAATAGTGTATTGTATCACATTCTAGTAGTTACATTTGAAAATTTCGTTCTAGGACATTTGGTTTGAGCGCAATCATTAAACTTAATTAAAAAAGTCATTTAAGCCTTTTCACAGTGAGATCCATGCGATATGGCAGAGAAATGTAATTTTGATGTTAACTCCCAAACCGCTGCGCAGAAGTCAACCAAACTTCACCCAATAGTGTATTGTATCACAATCTAGTAGTTACATTTGAAAATTTTTTTCTAGGACATTTTGTTTGAACGCAATCATCAAACTTAATTAAAAAAGTCATTTAAGCCTTTTCACAGTGAGATCTATGCGATATGGCCGAGAAATGTAATTTTGATGTTAACTCCCAAACCGCTGCGCAGAAGTCAACCAAACTTCACCCAATAGTGTATTGTATCACATTCTAGTAGTTACATTTGAAAATTTTGTTCTAGGAAATTTTGTTTGAGCGCAATCATCAAACTTAATTAAAAAAGTCATTTAAGCCTTTTCACAGTGAGATCTATGCGATATGGCCAAGAAATGTAATTTTGATGTTAACTCCCAAACCGCTGCGCAGAAGTCAACCAAACTTCACCCATTAGTGTATTGTATCACAATCTAGTAGTTACATGTGGAAATTTGGTTCTAGGACATTTGATTTGAGCGCAATCCTCAAACTTAGGTCAAAAAAGCCATTTAAGCCTTTTCACAGTGAGATCTATGCGATATGGCCGAGAAATGTAATTTTGATGTTAACTCCCAAACCGCTGCGCAGAAGTCAACCAAACTTCACCCAATAGTGTATTGTATCACATTCTAGTAGTTACATTTGAAAATTTCGTTCTAGGACATTTGGTTTGAGCGCAATCATTAAACTTAGGTCAAAAAAGCCATTTAAGCCTTTTCACAGTGAGATCTATGCGAGAAATGTAATTTTGATGTTAACTCCCAAACCGCTGCGCAGAAGTAAACCAAACTTCACCCATTAGTGTATTGTATCACAATCTAGTAGTTACATGTAGAAATTTGGTTCTAGGACATTTGATTTGAGCGCAATCCTCAAACTTAGGTCAAAAAAGCCATTTAAGCCTTTTCACAGTGAGATCTATGCGATATGGCCGAGAAATGTAATTTTGATGTTAACTCCCAAACCGCTGCGCAGAAGTCAACCAAACTTCACCCAATAGTGTATTGTATCACAATCTAGTAGTTACATTTGAAAATTTTGTTCTAGGACATTTTGTTTGAACGCAATCATCAAACTTAATTAAAAAAGTCATTTAAGCCTTTTCACAGTGAGATCTATGCGATATGGCCGAGAAATGTAATTTTGATGTTAACTCCCAAACCGCTGCGCAGAAGTCAACCAAACTTCACCCAATAGTGTATTGTATCACATTCTAGTAGTTACATTTGAAAATTTTGTTCTAGGAAATTTTGTTTGAGCGCAATCATCAAACTTAATTAAAAAAGTCATTTAAGCCTTTTCACAGTGAGATCTATGCGATATGGCCAAGAAATGTAATTTTGATGTTAACTCCCAAACCGCTGCGCAGAAGTCAACCAAACTTCACCCATTAGTGTATTGTATCACAATCTAGTAGTTACATGTGGAAATTTGGTTCTAGGACATTTGATTTGAACGCAATCATCAAACTTAATTAAAAAAGTCATTTAAGCCTTTTCACAGTGAGATCTATGCGATATGGCCGAGAAATGTAATTTTGATGTTAACTCCCAAACCGCTGCGCAGAAGTCAACCAAACTTCACCCAATAGTGTATTGTATCACATTCTAGTAGTTACATTTGAAAATTTTGTTCTAGGAAATTTTGTTTGAGCGCAATCATCAAACTTAATTAAAAAAGTCATTTAAGCCTTTTCACAGTGAGATCTATGCGATATGGCCAAGAAATGTAATTTTGATGTTAACTCCCAAACCGCTGCGCAGAAGTCAACCAAACTTCACCCATTAGTGTATTGTATCACAATCTAGTAGTTACATGTGGAAATTTGGTTCTAGGACATTTGATTTGAGCGCAATCCTCAAACTTAGGTCAAAAAAGCCATTTAAGCCTTTTCACAGTGAGATCTATGCGATATGGCCGAGAAATGTAATTTTGATGTTAACTCCCAAACCGCTGCGCAGAAGTCAACCAAACTTCACCCAATAGTGTATTGTATCACATTCTAGTAGTTACATTTGAAAATTTCGTTCTAGGACATTTGGTTTGAGCGCAATCATTAAACTTAGGTCAAAAAAGCCATTTAAGCCTTTTCACAGTGAGATCTATGCGATATGGCCGAGAAATGTAATTTTGATGTTAACTCCCAAACCGCTGCGCAGAAGTAAACCAAACTTCACCCATTAGTGTATTGTATCACAATCTAGTAGTTACATGTAGAAATTTGGTTCTAGGACATTTGATTTGAGCGCAATCCTCAAACTTAGGTCAAAAAAGCCATTTAAGCCTTTTCACAGTGAGATCTATGCGATATGGCCGAGAAATGTAATTTTGATGTTAACTCCCAAACCGCTGCGCAGAAGTCAACCAAACTTCACCCAATAGTGTATTGTATCACATTCTAGTAGTTACATTTGAAAATTTTGTTCTAGGACATTTTGTTTGAACGCAATCATCAAACTTAATTAAAAAAGTCATTTAAGCCTTTTCACAGTGAGATCTATGCGATATGGCCGAGAAATGTAATTTTGATGTTAACTCCCAAACCGCTGCGCAGAAGTCAACCAAACTTCACCCAATAGTGTATTGTATCACATTCTAGTAGTTACATTTGAAAATTTTGTTCTAGGAAATTTTGTTTGAGCGCAATCATCAAACTTAATTAAAAAAGTCATTTAAGCCTTTTCACAGTGAGATCTATGCGATATGGCCAAGAAATGTAATTTTGATGTTAACTCCCAAACCGCTGCGCAGAAGTCAACCAAACTTCACCCATTAGTGTATTGTATCACAATCTAGTAGTTACATGTGGAAATTTGGTTCTAGGACATTTGATTTGAGCGCAATCCTCAAACTTAGGTCAAAAAAGCCATTTAAGCCTTTTCACAGTGAGATCTATGCGATATGGCCGAGAAATGTAATTTTGATGTTAACTCCCAAACCGCTGCGCAGAAGTCAACCAAACTTCACCCAATAGTGTATTGTATCACATTCTAGTAGTTACATTTGAAAATTTTGTTCTAGGAAATTTTGTTTTAGCGCAATCATCAAACTTAATTAAAAAAGTCATTTAAGCCTTTTCACAGTGAGATCTATGCGATATGGCCGAGAAATGTAATTTTGATGTTAACTCCCAAACCGCTGCGCAGAAGTCAACCAAACTTCACCCATTAGTGTATTGTATCACAATCTAGTAGTTACATGTGGAAATTTGGTTCTAGGACATTTGATTTGAGCGCAATCCTCAAACTTAGGTCAAAAAAGCCATTTAAGCCTTTTCACAGTGAGATCTATGCGATATGGCCGAGAAATGTAATTTTGATGTTAACTCCCAAACCGCTGCGCAGAAGTCAACCAAACTTCACCCAATAGTGTATTGTATCACATTCTAGTAGTTACATTTGAAAATTTCGTTCTAGGACATTTGGTTTGAGCGCAATTATTAAACTTAGGTCAAAAAAGCCATTTAAGCCTTTTCACAGTGAGATCTATGCGATATGGCCGAGAAATGTAATTTTGATGTTAACTCCCAAACCGCTGCGCAGAAGTAAACCAAACTTCACCCATTAGTGTATTGTATCACAATCTAGTAGTTACATGTGGAAATTTGGTTCTAGGACATTTGATTTGAGCGCAATCCTCAAACTTAGGTCAAAAAAGCCATTTAAGCCTTTTCACAGTGAGATCTATGCGATATGGCCGAGAAATGTAATTTTGATGTTAACTCCCAAACCGCTGCGCAGAAGTCAACCAAACTTCACCCAATAGTGTATTGTATCACAATCTAGTAGTTACATTTAAAAATTTTGTTCTAGGACATTTTGTTTGAACGCAATCATCAAACTTAATTAAAAAAGTCATTTAAGCCTTTTCACAGTGAGATCTATGCGATATGGCCGAGAAATGTAATTTTGATGTTAACTCCCAAACCGCTGCGCAGAAGACAACCAAACTTCACCCAATAGAGTATTGTATCACATTCTAGTAGTTACAATTTAAAATTTCGTTCTAGGACATTTGGTTTGAGCGCAATTATTAAACTTAGGTCAAAAAAGCCATTTAAGCCTTTTCACAGTGAGATCTATGCGATATGGCCGAGAAATGTAATTTTGATGTTAATTCCCAAACCGCTGCGCAGAAGTCAACCAAACCACCCAATAGTGTATTGTATCACAATCTAGTAGTTACATTTGAAAATTTTGTTCTAGGACATTTTGTTTGAACGCAATCATCAAACTTAATTAAAAAAGTCATTTAAGCCTTTTCACAGTGAGATCTATGCGATATGGCCGAGAAATGTAATTTTGATGTTAACTCCCAAACCGCTGCGCAAAAGTCAACCAAACTTCACCCAATAGTGTATTGTATCACAATCTAGTAGTTACATTTGAAAATTTTGTTCTAGGACATTTTGTTTGAGCGTAATCCTCAAACTTAGGTCAAAAAAGCCATTTAAACCTTTTCACAGTGAGATCTATGCGATATGGCCGAGAAATGTAATTTTGATGTTAACTCCCAAACCGCTGCGCAGAAGTCAACCAAACTTCACCCAATAGTGTATTGTATCACATTCTAGTAGTTACATTTGAAAATTTCGTTCTAGGACATTTGGTTTGAGCGCAATCATTAAACTTAGGTCAAAAAAGCCATTTAAGCCTTTTCACAGTGAGATCTATGCGATATGGCCGAGAAATGTAATTTTGATGTTAACTCCCAAACCGCTGCGCAGAAGTAAACCAAACTTCACCCATTAGTGTATTGTATCACAATCTAGTAGTTACATGTGGAAATTTGGTTCTAGGACATTTGATTTGAGCGCAATCCTCAAACTTAGGTCAAAAAAGCCATTTAAGCCTTTTCACAGTGAGATCTATGCGATATGGCCGAGAAATGTAATTTTGATGTTAACTCCCAAACCGCTGCGCAGAAGTCAACCAAACTTCACCCAATAGTGTATTGTATCACAATCTAGTAGTTACATTTGAAAATTTTGTTCTAGGACATTTTGTTTGAACGCAATCATCAAACTTAATTAAAAAAGTCATTTAAGCCTTTTCACAGTGAGATCTATGCGATATGGCCGAGAAATGTAATTTTGATGTTAACTCCCAAACCGCTGCGCAGAAGTCAACCAAACTTCACCCATTAGTGTATTGTATCACAATCTAGTAGTTACATGTGGAAATTTGGTTATAGGACATTTGATTTGAGCGCAATCCTCAAACTTAGGTCAAAAAAGCCATTTAAGCCTTTTCACAGTGAGATCTATGCGATATGGCCGAGAAATGTAATTTTGATGTTAACTCCCAAACCGCTGCGCAGAAGTCAACCAAACTTCACCCAATAGTGTATTGTATCACAATCTAGTAGTTACATTTGAAATTTGGTTCTAGGACATTTGATTTGAGCGCAATCCTCAAACTTAGGTCAAAAAAGCCATTTAAGCCTTTTCACAGTGAGATCTATGCGATATGGCCGAGAAATGTAATTTTGATGTTAACTCCCAAACCGCTGCGCAGAAGTCAACCAAACTTCACCCAATAGTGTATTGTATCACATTCTAGTAGTTACATTTGAAAATTTCGTTCTAGGACATTTGGTTTGAGCGCAATCATTAAACTTAGGTCAAAAAAGCCATTTAAGCCTTTTCACAGTTAGATCTATGCGATATGGCCGAGAAATGTAATTTTGATGTTAACTCCCAAACCGCTGCGCAGAAGTCAACCAAACTTCACCCAATAGTGTATTTTATCACAATCTAGTAGTTACATTTGGAAATTTAGTTCTAGGACATTTGATTTGAGCGCAATCTTCAAACTTAATTAAAAAAAGTCATTTAAGCCTTTTCACAGTGAGATCTATGCGATATGGCCGAGAAATGTAATTTTGATGTTCACTCCTAAACCGCTGCGCAGAAGTCAACCAAACTTCAACCATTAGTGTATTGTATCACAATCTAGTAGTTACATGTGGAAATTTGGTTCTAGGACATTTGATTTGAGCGCAATCCTCAAATTTAGGTCAAAAAAGCCATTTAAGCCTTTTCACAGTGAGATCTATGCGATATGGCCGAGAAATGTAATTTTGATGTTAACTCCCAACCCGCTGCGCAGAAGTCAACCAAACTTCACCCAATAGTGTATTGTATCACATTCTAGTAGTTACATTTGAAAATTTCGTTCTAGGACATTTGGTTTGAGCGCAATCATTAAACTTAGGTCAAAAAAGCCATTTAAGCCTTTTCACAGTGAGATCTATGCGATATGGCCGAGAAATGTAATTTTGATGTTAACTCCCAAACCGCTGCGCAGAAGTCAACTAAACTTCACCCAATAGTGTATTGTATCACATTCTAGTAGTTACATTTGAAAATTTCGTTCTAGGACATTTGGTTTGAGCGCAATCATTAAACTTAATTAAAAAAGTCATTTAAGCCTTTTCACAGTGAGATCTATGCGATATGGCCGAGAAATGTAATTTTGATGTTAACTCCCAAACCGCTGCGCAGAAGTCAACCAAACTTCACCCATTAGTGTATTGTATCACAATCTAGTAATTACATGTGGAAATTTGGTTCTAGGACATTTGATTTGAGCGCAATCCTCAAACTTAGGTCAAAAAAGCCATTTAAGCCTTTTCACAGTGAGATCTATGCGATATGGCCGAGAAATGTAATTTTGATGTTAACTCCCAAACCGCTGCGCAGAAGTCAACCAAACTTCACCCAATAGTGTATTGTATCACAATCTAGTAGTTACATTTGAAAATTTTGTTCTAGGACATTTGGTTTGAGCGCAATCATTAAACTTAGGTCAAAAAAGCCATTTAAGCCTTTTCACAGTGAGATCTATGCGATATGGCCGAGAAATGTAATTTTGATGTTAACTCCCAAACCGCTGCGCAGAAGTAAACCAAACTTCACCCATTAGTGTATTGTATCACAATCTAGTAGTTACATGTGGAAATTTGGTTCTAGGACATTTGATTTGAGCGCAATCCTCAAACTTAGGTCAAAAAAGCCATTTAAGCCTTTTCACAGTGAGATCTATGCGATATGGCCGAGAAATGTAATTTTGATGTTAACTCCCAAACCGCTGCGCAGAAGTCAACCAAACTTCACCCAATAGTGTATTGTATCACAATCTAGTAGTTACATTTGAAAATTTTGTTCAAGGACATTTTGTTTGAGCGTAATCCTCAAACTTAGGTCAAAAAAGCCATTTAAACCTTTTCACAGTGAGATCTATGCGATATGGCCGAGAAATGTAATTTTGATGTTAACTCCCAAACCGCTGCGCAGAAGTCAACCAAACTTCACCCAATAGTGTATTGTATCACATTCTAGTAGTTACATTTGAAAATTTCGTTCTAGGACATTTGGTTTGAGCGCAATCATTAAACTTAGGTCAAAAAAGCCATTTAAGCCTTTTCACAGTGAGATCTATGCGATATGGCCGAGAAATGTAATTTTGATGTTAACTCCCAAACCGCTGCGCAGAAGTAAACCAAACTTCACCCATTAGTGTATTGTATCACAATCTAGTAGTTACATGTGGAAATTTGGTTCTAGGACATTTGATTTGAGCGCAATCCTCAAACTTAGGTCAAAAAAGCCATTTAAGCCTTTTCACAGTGAGATCTATGCGATATGGCCGAGAAATGTAATTTTGATGTTAACTCCCAAACCGCTGCGCAGAAGTCAACCAAACTTCACCCAATAGTGTATTGTATCACAATCTAGTAGTTACATTTGAAAATTTTGTTCTAGGACATTTTGTTTGAACGCAATCATCAAACTTAATTAAAAAAGTCATTTAAGCCTTTTCACAGTGAGATCTATGCGATATGGCCGAGAAATGTAATTTTGATGTTAACTCCCAAACCGCTGCGCAGAAGTCAACCAAACTTCACCCATTAGTGTATTGTATCACAATCTAGTAGTTACATGTGGAAATTTGGTTATAGGACATTTGATTTGAGCGCAATCCTCAAACTTAGGTCAAAAAAGCCATTTAAGCCTTTTCACAGTGAGATCTATGCGATATGGCCGAGAAATGTAATTTTGATGTTAACTCCCAAACCGCTGCGCAGAAGTCAACCAAACTTCACCCAATAGTGTATTGTATCACAATCTAGTAGTTACATTTGAAATTTGGTTCTAGGACATTTGATTTGAGCGCAATCCTCAAACTTAGGTCAAAAAAGCCATTTAAGCCTTTTCACAGTGAGATCTATGCGATATTGCCGAGAAATGTAATTTTGATGTTAACTCCCAAACCGCTGCGCAGAAGTCAACCAAACTTCACCCAATAGTGTATTGTATCACAATCTAGTAGTTACATTTGAAAATTTTGTTCTAGGAAATTTTGTTTGAGCGCAATCCTCAAACTTAATTAAAAAAGTCATTTAAGCCTTTTCACAGTGAGATCTATGCGATATGGCCGAGAAATGTAATTTTGATGTTAACTCCCAAACCGCTGCGCAGAAGTCAACCAAACTTCACCCATTAGTGTATTGTATCACAATCTAGTAGTTACATGTGAAAATTTGGTTCTAGGACATTTGATTTGAGCGCAATCCTCAAACTTAGGTCAAAAAAGCCATTTAAGCCTTTTCACAGTGAGATCTATGCGATATGGCCGAGAAATGTAATTTTGATGTTAACTCCCAAACCGCTGCGCAGAAGTCTACCAAACTTCACCCAATAGTGTATTTTATCACAATCTAGTAGTTACATTTGGAAATTTAGTTCTAGGACATTTGATTTGAGCGCAATCTCAAACTTAATTAAAAAAAGTCATTTAAGCCTTTTCAAAGTGAGATCTATGCGATATGGCCGAGAAATGTAATTTTGATGTTCACTCCCAAACCGCTGCGCAGAAGTCAACCAAACTTCAACCATTAGTGTATTGTATCACAATCTAGTAGTTACATGTGGAAATTTGGTTCTAGGACATTTGGTTTGAGCGCAATTATTAAACTTAGGTCAAAAAAGCCATTTAAGCCTTTTCACAGTGAGATCTATGCGATATGGCCGAGAAATGTAATTTTGATGTTAACTCCCACACCGCTGCGCAGAAGTAAACCAAACTTCACCCATTAGTGTATTGTATCACAATCTAGTAGTTACATGTGGAAATTTGGTTCTAGGACATTTGATTTGAGCGCAATCCTCAAACTTAGGTCAAAAAAGCCATTTAAGCCTTTTCACAGTGAGATCTATGCGATATGGCCGAGAAATGTAATTTTGATGTTAACTCCCAAACCGCTGCGCAGAAGTCAACCAAACTTCACCCATTAGTGTATTGTATCACAATCTAGTAGTTACATGTGGAAATTTGGTTATAGGACATTTGATTTGAGCGCAATCCTCAAACTTAGGTCAAAAAAGCCATTTAAGCCTTTTCACAGTGAGATCTATGCGATATGGCCGAGAAATGTAATTTTGATGTTAACTCCCAAACCGCTGCGCAGAAGTCAACCAAACTTCACCCAATAGTGTATTGTATCACAATCTAGTAGTTACATTTGAAATTTGGTTCTAGGACATTTGATTTGAGCGCAATCCTCAAACTTAGGTCAAAAAAGCCATTTAAGCCTTTTCACAGTGAGATCTATGCGATATGGCCGAGAAATGTAATTTTGATGTTAACTCCCAAACCGCTGCGCAGAAGTCAACCAAACTTCACCCAATAGTGTATTGTATCACAATCTAGTAGTTACATTTGAAAATTTTGTTCTAGGAAATTTTGTTTGAGCGCAATCCTCAAACTTAATTAAAAAAGTCATTTAAGCCTTTTCACAGTGAGATCTATGCGATATGGCCGAGAAATGTAATTTTGATGTTAACTCCCAAACCGCTGCGCAGAAGTCAACCAAACTTCACCCATTAGTGTATTGTATCACAATCTAGTAGTTACATGTGAAAATTTGGTTCTAGGACATTTGATTTGAGCGCAATCCTCAAACTTAGGTCAAAAAAGCCATTTAAGCCTTTTCACAGTGAGATCTATGCGATATGGCCGAGAAATGTAATTTTGATGTTAACTCCCAAACCGCTGCGCAGAAGTCTACCAAACTTCACCCAATAGTGTATTTTATCACAATCTAGTAGTTACATTTGGAAATTTAGTTCTAGGACATTTGATTTGAGCGCAATCTCAAACTTAATTAAAAAAAGTCATTTAAGCCTTTTCAAAGTGAGATCTATGCGATATGGCCGAGAAATGTAATTTTGATGTTCACTCCCAAACCGCTGCGCAGAAGTCAACCAAACTTCAACCATTAGTGTATTGTATCACAATCTAGTAGTTACATGTGGAAATTTGGTTCTAGGACATTTGGTTTGAGTGCAATTATTAAACTTAGGTCAAAAAAGCCATTTAAGCCTTTTCACAGTGAGATCTATGCGATATGGCCGAGAAATGTAATTTTGATGTTAACTCCCACACCGCTGCGCAGAAGTAAACCAAACTTCACCCATTAGTGTATTGTATCACAATCTAGTAGTTACATGTGGAAATTTGGTTCTAGGACATTTGATTTGAGCGCAATCCTCAAACTTAGGTCAAAAAAGCCATTTAAGCCTTTTCACAGTGAGATCTATGCGATATGGCCGAGAAATGTAATTTTGATGTTAACTCCCAAACCGCTGCGCAGAAGTCAACCAAACTTCACCCAATAGTGTATTGTATCACATTCTAGTAGTTACATGTGGAAATTTGGTTCTAGGACATTTGATTTGAGCGCAATCCTCAAACTTAGGTCAAAAAAGCCATTTAAGCCTTTTCACAGTGAGATCTATGCGATATGGCCGAGAAATGTAATTTTGATGTTAACTCCCAAACCGCTGCGCAGAAGTCAACCAAACTTCACCCAATAGTGTATTGTATCACAATCTAGTAGTTACATTTGAAAATTTTGTTCTAGGACATTTGGTTTGAGTGCAATCATTAAACTTAGGTCAAAAAAGCCATTTAAGCCTTTTCACAGTGAGATCTATGCGATATGGCCGAGAAATGTAATTTTGATGTTAACTCCCAAACCGCTGCGCAGAAGTAAACCAAACTTCACCCATTAGTGTATTGTATCACAATCTAGTAGTTACATGTGGAAATTTGGTTCTAGGACATTTGATTTGAGCGCAATCCTCAAACTTAGGTCAAAAAAGCCATTTAAGCCTTTTCACAGTGAGATCTATGCGATATGGCCGAGAAATGTAATTTTGATGTTAACTCCCAAACCGCTGCGCAGAAGTCAACCAAACTTCACCCAATAGTGTATTGTATCACAATCTAGTAGTTACATTTGAAAATTTTGTTCTAGGACATTTTGTTTGAGCGTAATCCTCAAACTTAGGTCAAAAAAGCCATTTAAACCTTTTCACAGTGAGATCTATGCGATATGGCCGAGAAATATAATTTTGATGTTAACTCCCAAACCGCTGCGCAGAAGTCAACCAAACTTCACCCAATAGTGTATTGTATCACATTCTAGTAGTTACATTTGAAAATTTCGTTCTAGGACATTTGGTTTGAGCGCAATCATTAAACTTAGGTCAAAAAAGCCATTTAAGCCTTTTCACAGTGAGATCTATGCGATATGGCCGAGAAATGTAATTTTGATGTTAACTCCCAAACCGCTGCGCAGAAGTAAACCAAACTTCACCCATTAGTGTATTGTATCACAATCTAGTAGTTACATGTGGAAATTTGGTTCTAGGACATTTGATTTGAGCGCAATCCTCAAACTTAGGTCAAAAAAGCCATTTAAGCCTTTTCACAGTGAGATCTATGCGATATGGCCGAGAAATGTAATTTTGATGTTAACTCCCAAACCGCTGCGCAGAAGTCAACCAAACTTCACCCAATAGTGTATTGTATCACAATCTAGTAGTTACATTTGAAAATTTTGTTCTAGGACATTTTGTTTGAACGCAATCATCAAACTTAATTAAAAAAGTCATTTAAGCCTTTTCACAGTGAGATCTATGCGATATGGCCGAGAAATGTAATTTTGATGTTAACTCCCAAACCGCTGCGCAGAAGTCAACCAAACTTCACCCATTAGTGTATTGTATCACAATCTAGTAGTTACATGTGGAAATTTGGTTATAGGACATTTGATTTGAGCGCAATCCTCAAACTTAGGTCAAAAAAGCCATTTAAGCCTTTTCACAGTGAGATCTATGCGATATGGCCGAGAAATGTAATTTTGATGTTAACTCCCAAACCGCTGCGCAGAAGTCAACCAAACTTCACCCAATAGTGTATTGTATCACAATCTAGTAGTTACATTTGAAATTTGGTTCTAGGACATTTGATTTGAAGCGCAATCCTCAAACTTAGGTCAAAAAAGCCATTTAAGCCTTTTCACAGTGAGATCTATGCGATATGGCCGAGAAATGTAATTTTGATGTTAACTCCCAAACCGCTGCGCAGAAGTCAACCAAACTTCACCCAATAGTGTATTGTATCACAATCTAGTAGTTACATTTGAAAATTTTGTTCTAGGAAATTTTGTTTGAGCGCAATCCTCAAACTTAATTAAAAAAGTCATTTAAGCCTTTTCACAGTGAGATCTATGCGATATGGCCGAGAAATGTAATTTTGATGTTAACTCCCAAACCGCTGCGCAGAAGTCAACCAAACTTCACCCATTAGTGTATTGTATCACAATCTAGTAGTTACATGTGAAAATTTGGTTCTAGGACATTTGATTTGAGCGCAATCCTCAAACTTAGGTCAAAAAAGCCATTTAAGCCTTTTCACAGTGAGATCTATGCGATATGGCCGAGAAATGTAATTTTGATGTTAACTCCCAAACCGCTGCGCAGAAGTCTACCAAACTTCACCCAATAGTGTATTTTATCACAATCTAGTAGTTACATTTGGAAATTTAGTTCTAGGACATTTGATTTGAGCGCAATCTCAAACTTAATTAAAAAAAGTCATTTAAGCCTTTTCAAAGTGAGATCTATGCGATATGGCCGAGAAATGTAATTTTGATGTTCACTCCCAAACCGCTGCGCAGAAGTCAACCAAACTTCAACCATTAGTGTATTGTATCACAATCTAGTAGTTACATGTGGAAATTTGGTTCTAGGACATTTGGTTTGAGCGCAATTATTAAACTTAGGTCAAAAAAGCCATTTAAGCCTTTTCACAGTGAGATCTATGCGATATGGCCGAGAAATGTAATTTTGATGTTAACTCCCACACCGCTGCGCAGAAGTAAACCAAACTTCACCCATTAGTGTATTGTATCACAATCTAGTAGTTACATGTGGAAATTTGGTTCTAGGACATTTGATTTGAGCGCAATCCTCAAACTTAGGTCAAAAAAGCCATTTAAGCCTTTTCACAGTGAGATCTATGCGATATGGCCGAGAAATGTAATTTTGATGTTAACTCCCAAACCGCTGCGCAGAAGTCAACCAAACTTCACCCAATAGTGTATTGTATCACATTCTAGTAGTTACATGTGGAAATTTGGTTCTAGGACATTTGATTTGAGCGCAATCCTCAAACTTAGGTCAAAAAAGCCATTTAAGCCTTTTCACAGTGAGATCTATGCGATATGGCCGAGAAATGTAATTTTGATGTTAACTCCCAAACCGCTGCGCAGAAGTCAACCAAACTTCACCCAATAGTGTATTTTATCACAATCTAGTAGTTATATTTAGAAATTTAGTGTTAGGACATTTGATTTGAGCGCAATCTTCAAACTTAATTAAAAAAAGTCATTTAAGCCTTTTCACAATGAGATCTATGCGATATGGCCGAGAAATGTAATTTTGATGTTAACTCCCAAACCGCTGCGCAGAAGTAAACCAAACTTCACCCATTAGTGTATTGTATCACAATCTAGTAGTTACATGTGGAAATTTGGTTCTAGGACATTTGATTTGAGCGCAATCCTCAAACTTAGGTCAAAAAAGCCATTTAAGCCTTTTCACAGTGAGATCTATGCGATATGGCCGAGAAATGTAATTTTGATGTTAACTCCCAAACCGCTGCGCAGAAGTCAACCAAACTTCACCCAATAGTGTATTGTATCACAATCTAGTAGTTACATTTGAAAATTTTGTTCTAGGACATTTTGTTTGAGCGTAATCCTCAAACTTAGGTCAAAAAAGCCATTTAAACCTTTTCACAGTGAGATCTATGCGATATGGCCGAGAAATATAATTTTGATGTTAACTCCCAAACCGCTGCGCAGAAGTCAACCAAACTTCACCCAATAGTGTATTGTATCACATTCTAGTAGTTACATTTGAAAATTTCGTTCTAGGACATTTGGTTTGAGCGCAATCATTAAACTTAGGTCAAAAAAGCCATTTAAGCCTTTTCACAGTGAGATCTATGCGATATGGCCGAGAAATGTAATTTTGATGTTAACTCCCAAACCGCTGCGCAGAAGTAAACCAAACTTCACCCATTAGTGTATTGTATCACAATCTAGTAGTTACATGTGGAAATTTGGTTCTAGGACATTTGATTTGAGCGCAATCCTCAAACTTAGGTCAAAAAAGCCATTTAAGCCTTTTCACAGTGAGATCTATGCGATATGGCCGAGAAATGTAATTTTGATGTTAACTCCCAAACCGCTGCGCAGAAGTCAACCAAACTTCACCCAATAGTGTATTGTATCACAATCTAGTAGTTACATTTGAAAATTTTGTTCTAGGACATTTTGTTTGAACGCAATCATCAAACTTAATTAAAAAAGTCATTTAAGCCTTTTCACAGTGAGATCTATGCGATATGGCCGAGAAATGTAATTTTGATGTTAACTCCCAAACCGCTGCGCAGAAGTCAACCAAACTTCACCCATTAGTGTATTGTATCACAATCTAGTAGTTACATGTGGAAATTTGGTTATAGGACATTTGATTTGAGCGCAATCCTCAAACTTAGGTCAAAAAAGCCATTTAAGCCTTTTCACAGTGAGATCTATGCGATATGGCCGAGAAATGTAATTTTGATGTTAACTCCCAAACCGCTGCGCAGAAGTCAACCAAACTTCACCCAATAGTGTATTGTATCACAATCTAGTAGTTACATTTGAAATTTGGTTCTAGGACATTTGATTTGAAGCGCAATCCTCAAACTTAGGTCAAAAAAGCCATTTAAGCCTTTTCACAGTGAGATCTATGCGATATGGCCGAGAAATGTAATTTTGATGTTAACTCCCAAACCGCTGCGCAGAAGTCAACCAAACTTCACCCAATAGTGTATTGTATCACAATCTAGTAGTTACATTTGAAAATTTTGTTCTAGGAAATTTTGTTTGAGCGCAATCCTCAAACTTAATTAAAAAAGTCATTTAAGCCTTTTCACAGTGAGATCTATGCGATATGGCCGAGAAATGTAATTTTGATGTTAACTCCCAAACCGCTGCGCAGAAGTCAACCAAACTTCACCCATTAGTGTATTGTATCACAATCTAGTAGTTACATGTGAAAATTTGGTTCTAGGACATTTGATTTGAGCGCAATCCTCAAACTTAGGTCAAAAAAGCCATTTAAGCCTTTTCACAGTGAGATCTATGCGATATGGCCGAGAAATGTAATTTTGATGTTAACTCCCAAACCGCTGCGCAGAAGTCTACCAAACTTCACCCAATAGTGTATTTTATCACAATCTAGTAGTTACATTTGGAAATTTAGTTCTAGGACATTTGATTTGAGCGCAATCTCAAACTTAATTAAAAAAAGTCATTTAAGCCTTTTCAAAGTGAGATCTATGCGATATGGCCGAGAAATGTAATTTTGATGTTCACTCCCAAACCGCTGCGCAGAAGTCAACCAAACTTCAACCATTAGTGTATTGTATCACAATCTAGTAGTTACATGTGGAAATTTGGTTCTAGGACATTTGGTTTGAGCGCAATTATTAAACTTAGGTCAAAAAAGCCATTTAAGCCTTTTCACAGTGAGATCTATGCGATATGGCCGAGAAATGTAATTTTGATGTTAACTCCCACACCGCTGCGCAGAAGTAAACCAAACTTCACCCATTAGTGTATTGTATCACAATCTAGTAGTTACATGTGGAAATTTGGTTCTAGGACATTTGATTTGAGCGCAATCCTCAAACTTAGGTCAAAAAAGCCATTTAAGCCTTTTCACAGTGAGATCTATGCGATATGGCCGAGAAATGTAATTTTGATGTTAACTCCCAAACCGCTGCGCAGAAGTCAACCAAACTTCACCCAATAGTGTATTGTATCACATTCTAGTAGTTACATGTGGAAATTTGGTTCTAGGACATTTGATTTGAGCGCAATCCTCAAACTTAGGTCAAAAAAGCCATTTAAGCCTTTTCACAGTGAGATCTATGCGATATGGCCGAGAAATGTAATTTTGATGTTAACTCCCAAACCGCTGCGCAGAAGTCAACCAAACTTCACCCAATAGTGTATTGTATCACAATCTAGTAGTTACATTTGAAAATTTTGTTCTAGGACATTTTGTTTGAACGCAATCATCAAACTTAATTAAAAAAGTCATTTAAGCCTTTTCACTGTGAGATCTATGCGATATGGCCGAGAAATGTAATTTTGATGTTAACTCCCAAACCGCTGCGCAGAAGTCAACCAAACTTCACCCATTAGTGTATTGTATCACAATCTAGTAGTTACATGTGGAAATTTGGTTATTGGACATTTGATTTGAGCGCAATCCTCAAACTTAGGTCAAAAAAGCCATTTAAGCCTTTTCACAGTGAGATCTATGCGATATGGCCGAGAAATGTAATTTTGATGTTAACTCCCAAACCGCTGCGCAGAAGTCAACCAAACTTCACCCATTAGTGTATTGTATCACAATCTAGTAGTTACATGTGGAAATTTGGTTCTAGGACATTTGATTTGAGCGCAATCCTCAAACTTAGGTCAAAAAAGCCATTTAAGCCTTTTCACAGTGAGATCTATGCGATATGGCCGAGAAATGTAATTTTGATGTTAACTCCCAAACCGCTGCGCAGAAGTCAACCAAACTTCACCCAATAGTGTATTGTATCACATTCTAGTAGTTACATTTGAAAATTTCGTTCTAGGACATTTGGTTTGAGCGCAATCATTAAACTTAGATCAAAAAAGCCATTTAAGCCTTTTCACAGTGAGATCTATGCGATATGGCCGAGAAATGTAATTTTGATGTTAACTCCCAAACCGCTGCGCAGAAGTCAACCAAACTTCACCCAATAGTGTATTGTATCACAATCTAGTAGTTACATTTGAAAATTTTGTTCTAGGAAATTTTGTTTGAGCGCAATCATCAAACTTAATTAAAAAAGTCATTTAAGCCTTTTCACAGTGAGATCTATGCGATATGGCCGAGAAGTGTAATTTTGATGTTAACTCCCAAACCGCTGCGCAGAAGTCAACCAAACTTCACCCATTAGTGTATTGTATCACAATCTAGTAGTTACATGTGAAAATTTGGTTTTAGGACATTTGATTTGAGCGCAATCCTCAAACTTAGGTCAAAAAAGCCATTTAAGCCTTTTCACAGTGAGATCTATGCGATATGGCCGAGAAATGTAATTTTGATGTTAACTCCCAAACCGCTGCGCAGAAGTAAACCAAACTTCACCCATTAGTGTATTGTATCACAATCTAGTAGTTACATGTGGAAATTTGGTTCTAGGACATTTGATTTGAGCGCAATCCTCAAACTTAGGTCAAAAAAGCCATTTAAGCCTTTTCACAGTGAGATCTATGCGATATGGCCGAGAAATGTAATTTTGATGTTAACTCCCAAACCGCTGCGCAGAAGTCAACCAAACTTCACCCAATAGTGTATTGTATCACAATCTAGTAGTTACATTTGAAAATTTTGTTCTAGGACATTTTGTTTGAACGCAATCATCAAACTTAATTAAAAAAGTCATTTAAGCCTTTTCACAGTGAGATCTATGCGATATGGCCGAGAAATGTAATTTTGATGTTAACTCCCAAACCGCTGCGCAGAAGTCAACCAAACTTCACCCATTAGTGTATTGTATCACAATCTAGTAGTTACATGTGGAAATTTGGTTATAGGACATTTGATTTGAGCGCAATCCTCAAACTTAGGTCAAAAAAGCCATTTAAGCCTTTTCACAGTGAGATCTATGCGATATGGCCGAGAAATGTAATTTTGATGTTAACTCCCAAACCGCTGCGCAGAAGTCAACCAAACTTCACCCAATAGTGTATTGTATCACAATCTAGTAGTTACATTTGAAATTTGGTTCTAGGACATTTGATTTGAGCGCAATCCTCAAACTTAGGTCAAAAAAGCCATTTAAGCCTTTTCACAGTGAGATCTATGCGATATTGCCGAGAAATGTAATTTTGATGTTAACTCCCAAACCGCTGCGCAGAAGTCAACCAAACTTCACCCAATAGTGTATTGTATCACAATCTAGTAGTTACATTTGAAAATTTTGTTCTAGGAAATTTTGTTTGAGCGCAATCCTCAAACTTAATTAAAAAAGTCATTTAAGCCTTTTCACAGTGAGATCTATGCGATATGGCCGAGAAATGTAATTTTGATGTTAACTCCCAAACCGCTGCGCAGAAGTCAACCAAACTTCACCCATTAGTGTATTGTATCACAATCTAGTAGTTACATGTGAAAATTTGGTTCTAGGACATTTGATTTGAGCGCAATCCTCAAACTTAGGTCAAAAAAGCCATTTAAGCCTTTTCACAGTGAGATCTATGCGATATGGCCGAGAAATGTAATTTTGATGTTAACTCCCAAACCGCTGCGCAGAAGTCTACCAAACTTCACCCAATAGTGTATTTTATCACAATCTAGTAGTTACATTTGGAAATTTAGTTCTAGGACATTTGATTTGAGCGCAATCTCAAACTTAATTAAAAAAAGTCATTTAAGCCTTTTCAAAGTGAGATCTATGCGATATGGCCGAGAAATGTAATTTTGATGTTCACTCCCAAACCGCTGCGCAGAAGTCAACCAAACTTCAACCATTAGTGTATTGTATCACAATCTAGTAGTTACATGTGGAAATTTGGTTCTAGGACATTTGGTTTGAGCGCAATTATTAAACTTAGGTCAAAAAAGCCATTTAAGCCTTTTCACAGTGAGATCTATGCGATATGGCCGAGAAATGTAATTTTGATGTTAACTCCCACACCGCTGCGCAGAAGTAAACCAAACTTCACCCATTAGTGTATTGTATCACAATCTAGTAGTTACATGTGGAAATTTGGTTCTAGGACATTTGATTTGAGCGCAATCCTCAAACTTAGGTCAAAAAAGCCATTTAAGCCTTTTCACAGTGAGATCTATGCGATATGGCCGAGAAATGTAATTTTGATGTTAACTCCCAAACCGCTGCGCAGAAGTCAACCAAACTTCACCCATTAGTGTATTGTATCACAATCTAGTAGTTACATGTGGAAATTTGGTTATAGGACATTTGATTTGAGCGCAATCCTCAAACTTAGGTCAAAAAAGCCATTTAAGCCTTTTCACAGTGAGATCTATGCGATATGGCCGAGAAATGTAATTTTGATGTTAACTCCCAAACCGCTGCGCAGAAGTCAACCAAACTTCACCCAATAGTGTATTGTATCACAATCTAGTAGTTACATTTGAAATTTGGTTCTAGGACATTTGATTTGAGCGCAATCCTCAAACTTAGGTCAAAAAAGCCATTTAAGCCTTTTCACAGTGAGATCTATGCGATATGGCCGAGAAATGTAATTTTGATGTTAACTCCCAAACCGCTGCGCAGAAGTCAACCAAACTTCACCCAATAGTGTATTGTATCACAATCTAGTAGTTACATTTGAAAATTTTGTTCTAGGAAATTTTGTTTGAGCGCAATCCTCAAACTTAATTAAAAAAGTCATTTAAGCCTTTTCACAGTGAGATCTATGCGATATGGCCGAGAAATGTAATTTTGATGTTAACTCCCAAACCGCTGCGCAGAAGTCAACCAAACTTCACCCATTAGTGTATTGTATCACAATCTAGTAGTTACATGTGAAAATTTGGTTCTAGGACATTTGATTTGAGCGCAATCCTCAAACTTAGGTCAAAAAAGCCATTTAAGCCTTTTCACAGTGAGATCTATGCGATATGGCCGAGAAATGTAATTTTGATGTTAACTCCCAAACCGCTGCGCAGAAGTCTACCAAACTTCACCCAATAGTGTATTTTATCACAATCTAGTAGTTACATTTGGAAATTTAGTTCTAGGACATTTGATTTGAGCGCAATCTCAAACTTAATTAAAAAAAGTCATTTAAGCCTTTTCAAAGTGAGATCTATGCGATATGGCCGAGAAATGTAATTTTGATGTTCACTCCCAAACCGCTGCGCAGAAGTCAACCAAACTTCAACCATTAGTGTATTGTATCACAATCTAGTAGTTACATGTGGAAATTTGGTTCTAGGACATTTGGTTTGAGTGCAATTATTAAACTTAGGTCAAAAAAGCCATTTAAGCCTTTTCACAGTGAGATCTATGCGATATGGCCGAGAAATGTAATTTTGATGTTAACTCCCACACCGCTGCGCAGAAGTAAACCAAACTTCACCCATTAGTGTATTGTATCACAATCTAGTAGTTACATGTGGAAATTTGGTTCTAGGACATTTGATTTGAGCGCAATCCTCAAACTTAGGTCAAAAAAGCCATTTAAGCCTTTTCACAGTGAGATCTATGCGATATGGCCGAGAAATGTAATTTTGATGTTAACTCCCAAACCGCTGCGCAGAAGTCAACCAAACTTCACCCAATAGTGTATTGTATCACATTCTAGTAGTTACATGTGGAAATTTGGTTCTAGGACATTTGATTTGAGCGCAATCCTCAAACTTAGGTCAAAAAAGCCATTTAAGCCTTTTCACAGTGAGATCTATGCGATATGGCCGAGAAATGTAATTTTGATGTTAACTCCCAAACCGCTGCGCAGAAGTCAACCAAACTTCACCCAATAGTGTATTGTATCACAATCTAGTAGTTACATTTGAAAATTTTGTTCTAGGACATTTGGTTTGAGTGCAATCATTAAACTTAGGTCAAAAAAGCCATTTAAGCCTTTTCACAGTGAGATCTATGCGATATGGCCGAGAAATGTAATTTTGATGTTAACTCCCAAACCGCTGCGCAGAAGTAAACCAAACTTCACCCATTAGTGTATTGTATCACAATCTAGTAGTTACATGTGGAAATTTGGTTCTAGGACATTTGATTTGAGCGCAATCCTCAAACTTAGGTCAAAAAAGCCATTTAAGCCTTTTCACAGTGAGATCTATGCGATATGGCCGAGAAATGTAATTTTGATGTTAACTCCCAAACCGCTGCGCAGAAGTCAACCAAACTTCACCCAATAGTGTATTGTATCACAATCTAGTAGTTACATTTGAAAATTTTGTTCTAGGACATTTTGTTTGAGCGTAATCCTCAAACTTAGGTCAAAAAAGCCATTTAAACCTTTTCACAGTGAGATCTATGCGATATGGCCGAGAAATATAATTTTGATGTTAACTCCCAAACCGCTGCGCAGAAGTCAACCAAACTTCACCCAATAGTGTATTGTATCACATTCTAGTAGTTACATTTGAAAATTTCGTTCTAGGACATTTGGTTTGAGCGCAATCATTAAACTTAGGTCAAAAAAGCCATTTAAGCCTTTTCACAGTGAGATCTATGCGATATGGCCGAGAAATGTAATTTTGATGTTAACTCCCAAACCGCTGCGCAGAAGTAAACCAAACTTCACCCATTAGTGTATTGTATCACAATCTAGTAGTTAAATGTGGAAATTTGGTTCTAGGACATTTGATTTGAGCGCAATCCTCAAACTTAGGTCAAAAAAGCCATTTAAGCCTTTTCACAGTGAGATCTATGCGATATGGCCGAGAAATGTAATTTTGATGTTAACTCCCAAACCGCTGCGCAGAAGTCAACCAAACTTCACCCAATAGTGTATTGTATCACAATCTAGTAGTTACATTTGAAAATTTTGTTCTAGGACATTTTGTTTGAACGCAATCATCAAACTTAATTAAAAAAGTCATTTAAGCCTTTTCACAGTGAGATCTATGCGATATGGCCGAGAAATGTAATTTTGATGTTAACTCCCAAACCGCTGCGCAGAAGTCAACCAAACTTCACCCATTAGTGTATTGTATCACAATCTAGTAGTTACATGTGGAAATTTGGTTATAGGACATTTGATTTGAGCGCAATCCTCAAACTTAGGTCAAAAAAGCCATTTAAGCCTTTTCACAGTGAGATCTATGCGATATGGCCGAGAAATGTAATTTTGATGTTAACTCCCAAACCGCTGCGCAGAAGTCAACCAAACTTCACCCAATAGTGTATTGTATCACAATCTAGTAGTTACATTTGAAATTTGGTTCTAGGACATTTGATTTGAAGCGCAATCCTCAAACTTAGGTCAAAAAAGCCATTTAAGCCTTTTCACAGTGAGATCTATGCGATATGGCCGAGAAATGTAATTTTGATGTTAACTCCCAAACCGCTGCGCAGAAGTCAACCAAACTTCACCCAATAGTGTATTGTATCACAATCTAGTAGTTACATTTGAAAATTTTGTTCTAGGAAATTTTGTTTGAGCGCAATCCTCAAACTTAATTAAAAAAGTCATTTAAGCCTTTTCACAGTGAGATCTATGCGATATGGCCGAGAAATGTAATTTTGATGTTAACTCCCAAACCGCTGCGCAGAAGTCAACCAAACTTCACCCATTAGTGTATTGTATCACAATCTAGTAGTTACATGTGAAAATTTGGTTCTAGGACATTTGATTTGAGCGCAATCCTCAAACTTAGGTCAAAAAAGCCATTTAAGCCTTTTCACAGTGAGATCTATGCGATATGGCCGAGAAATGTAATTTTGATGTTAACTCCCAAACCGCTGCGCAGAAGTCTACCAAACTTCACCCAATAGTGTATTTTATCACAATCTAGTAGTTACATTTGGAAATTTAGTTCTAGGACATTTGATTTGAGCGCAATCTCAAACTTAATTAAAAAAAGTCATTTAAGCCTTTTCAAAGTGAGATCTATGCGATATGGCCGAGAAATGTAATTTTGATGTTCACTCCCAAACCGCTGCGCAGAAGTCAACCAAACTTCAACCATTAGTGTATTGTATCACAATCTAGTAGTTACATGTGGAAATTTGGTTCTAGGACATTTGGTTTGAGCGCAATTATTAAACTTAGGTCAAAAAAGCCATTTAAGCCTTTTCACAGTGAGATCTATGCGATATGGCCGAGAAATGTAATTTTGATGTTAACTCCCACACCGCTGCGCAGAAGTAAACCAAACTTCACCCATTAGTGTATTGTATCACAATCTAGTACTTACATGTGGAAATTTGGTTCTAGGACATTTGATTTGAGCGCAATCCTCAAACTTAGGTCAAAAAAGCCATTTAAGCCTTTTCACAGTGAGATCTATGCGATATGGCCGAGAAATGTAATTTTGATGTTAACTCCCAAACCGCTGCGCAGAAGTCAACCAAACTTCACCCAATAGTGTATTGTATCACATTCTAGTAGTTACATGTGGAAATTTGGTTCTAGGACATTTGATTTGAGCGCAATCCTCAAACTTAGGTCAAAAAAGCCATTTAAGCCTTTTCACAGTGAGATCTATGCGATATGGCCGAGAAATGTAATTTTGATGTTAACTCCCAAACCGCTGCGCAGAAGTCAACCAAACTTCACCCAATAGTGTATTGTATCACAATCTAGTAGTTACATTTGAAAATTTTGTTCTAGGACATTTTGTTTGAACGCAATCATCAAACTTAATTAAAAAAGTCATTTAAGCCTTTTCACTGTGAGATCTATGCGATATGGCCGAGAAATGTAATTTTGATGTTAACTCCCAAACCGCTGCGCAGAAGTCAACCAAACTTCACCCATTAGTGTATTGTATCACAATCTAGTAGTTACATGTGGAAATTTGGTTATTGGACATTTGATTTGAGCGCAATCCTCAAACTTAGGTCAAAAAAGCCATTTAAGCCTTTTCACAGTGAGATCTATGCGATATGGCCGAGAAATGTAATTTTGATGTTAACTCCCAAACCGCTGCGCAGAAGTCAACCAAACTTCACCCATTAGTGTATTGTATCACAATCTAGTAGTTACATGTGGAAATTTGGTTCTAGGACATTTGATTTGAGCGCAATCCTCAAACTTAGGTCAAAAAAGCCATTTAAGCCTTTTCACAGTGAGATCTATGCGATATGGCCGAGAAATGTAATTTTGATGTTAACTCCCAAACCGCTGCGCAGAAGTCAACCAAACTTCACCCAATAGTGTATTGTATCACATTCTAGTAGTTACATTTGAAAATTTCGTTCTAGGACATTTGGTTTGAGCGCAATCATTAAACTTAGATCAAAAAAGCCATTTAAGCCTTTTCACAGTGAGATCTATGCGATATGGCCGAGAAATGTAATTTTGATGTTAACTCCCAAACCGCTGCGCAGAAGTCAACCAAACTTCACCCAATAGTGTATTGTATCACAATCTAGTAGTTACATTTGAAAATTTTGTTCTAGGAAATTTTGTTTGAGCGCAATCATCAAACTTAATTAAAAAAGTCATTTAAGCCTTTTCACAGTGAGATCTATGCGATATGGCCGAGAAGTGTAATTTTGATGTTAACTCCCAAACCGCTGCGCAGAAGTCAACCAAACTTCACCCATTAGTGTATTGAATCACAATCTAGTAGTTACATGTGAAAATTTGGTTTTAGGACATTTGATTTGAGCGCAATCCTCAAACTTAGGTCAAAAAAGCCATTTAAGCCTTTTCACAGTGAGATCTATGCGATATGGCCGAGAAATGTAATTTTGATGTTAACTCCCAAACCGCTGCGCAGAAGTCAACCAAACTTCACCCAATAGTGTATTGTATCACAATCTAGTAGTTACATTTGAAAATTTTGTTCTAGGACATTTTGTTTGAGCGTAATCCTCAAACTTAGGTCAAAAAAGCCATTTAAACCTTTTCACAGTGAGATCTATGCGATATGGCCGAGAAATGTAATTTTGATGTTAACTCCCAAACCGCTGCGCAGAAGTCAACCAAACTTCACCCAATAGTGTATTGTATCACATTCTAGTAGTTACATTTGAAAATTTCGTTCTAGGACATTTGGTTTGAGCGCAATCATTAAACTTAGGTCAAAAAAGCCATTTAAGCCTTTTCACAGTGAGATCTATGCGATATGGCCGAGAAATGTAATTTTGATGTTAACTCCCAAACCGCTGCGCAGAAGTCAACCAAACTTCACCCATTAGTGTATTGTATCACAATCTAGTAGTTACATGTGGAAATTTGGTTCTAGGACATTTGATTTGAGCGCAATCCTCAAACTTAGGTCAAAAAAGCCATTTAAGCCTTTTCACAGTGAGATCTATGCGATATGGCCGAGAAATGTAATTTTGATGTTAACTCCCAAACCGCTGCGCAGAAGTCAACCAAACTTCACCCAATAGTGTATTGTATCACAATCTAGTAGTTACATTTGAAAATTTTGTTCTAGGACATTTTGTTTGAACGCAATCATCAAACTTAATTAAAAAAGTCATTTAAGCCTTTTCACAGTGAGATCTATGCGATATGGCCGAGAAATGTAATTTTGATGTTAACTCCCAAACCGCTGCGCAGAAGTCAACCAAACTTCACCCATTAGTGTATTGTATCACAATCTAGTAGTTACATGTGGAAATTTGGTTATAGGACATTTGATTTGAGCGCAATCCTCAAACTTAGGTCAAAAAAGCCATTTAAGCCTTTTCACAGTGAGATCTATGCGATATGGCCGAGAAATGTAATTTTGATGTTAACTCCCAAACCGCTGCGCAGAAGTCAACCAAACTTCACCCAATAGTGTATTGTATCACAATCTAGTAGTTACATTTGAAATTTGGTTCTAGGACATTTGATTTGAGCGCAATCCTCAAACTTAGGTCAAAAAAGCCATTTAAGCCTTTTCACAGTGAGATCTATGCGATATGGCCGAGAAATGTAATTTTGATGTTAACTCCCAAACCGCTGCGCAGAAGTCAACCAAACTTCACCCAATAGTGTATTGTATCACAATCTAGTAGTTACATTTGAAAATTTTGTTCTAGGAAATTTTGTTTGAGCGCAATCCTCAAACTTAATTAAAAAAGTCATTTAAGCCTTTTCACAGTGAGATCTATGCGATATGGCCGAGAAATGTAATTTTGATGTTAACTCCCAAACCGCTGCGCAGAAGTCAACCAAACTTCACCCATTAGTGTATTGTATCACAATCTAGTAGTTACATGTGAAAATTTGGTTCTAGGACATTTGATTTGAGCGCAATCCTCAAACTTAGGTCAAAAAAGCCATTTAAGCCTTTTCACAGTGAGATCTATGCGATATGGCCGAGAAATGTAATTTTGATGTTAACTCCCAAACCGCTGCGCAGAAGTCTACCAAACTTCACCCAATAGTGTATTTTATCACAATCTAGTAGTTACATTTGGAAATTTAGTTCTAGGACATTTGATTTGAGCGCAATCTCAAACTTAATTAAAAAAAGTCATTTAAGCCTTTTCAAAGTGAGATCTATGCGATATGGCCGAGAAATGTAATTTTGATGTTCACTCCCAAACCGCTGCGCAGAAGTCAACCAAACTTCAACCATTAGTGTATTGTATCACAATCTAGTAGTTACATGTGGAAATTTGGTTCTAGGACATTTGGTTTGAGCGCAATTATTAAACTTAGGTCAAAAAAGCCATTTAAGCCTTTTCACAGTGAGATCTATGCGATATGGCCGAGAAATGTAATTTTGATGTTAACTCCCACACCGCTGCGCAGAAGTAAACCAAACTTCACCCATTAGTGTATTGTATCACAATCTAGTAGTTACATGTGGAAATTTGGTTCTAGGACATTTGATTTGAGCGCAATCCTCAAACTTAGGTCAAAAAAGCCATTTAAGCCTTTTCACAGTGAGATCTATGCGATATGGCCGAGAAATGTAATTTTGATGTTAACTCCCAAACCGCTGCGCAGAAGTCAACCAAACTTCACCCAATAGTGTATTGTATCACATTCTAGTAGTTACATGTGGAAATTTGGTTCTAGGACATTTGATTTGAGCGCAATCCTCAAACTTAGGTCAAAAAAGCCATTTAAGCCTTTTCACAGTGAGATCTATGCGATATGGCCGAGAAATGTAATTTTGATGTTAACTCCCAAACCGCTGCGCAGAAGTCAACCAAACTTCACCCAATAGTGTATTGTATCACAATCTAGTAGTTACATTTGAAAATTTTGTTCTAGGAAATTTTGTTTGAGCGCAATCCTCAAACTTAATTAAAAAAGTCATTTAAGCCTTTTCACAGTGAGATCTATGCGATATGGCCGAGAAATGTAATTTTGATGTTAACTCCCAAACCGCTGCGCAGAAGTCAACCAAACTTCACCCATTAGTGTATTGTATCACAATCTAGTAGTTACATGTGAAAATTTGGTTCTAGGACATTTGATTTGAGCGCAATCCTCAAACTTAGGTCAAAAAAGCCATTTAAGCCTTTTCACAGTGAGATCTATGCGATATGGCCGAGAAATGTAATTTTGATGTTAACTCCCAAACCGCTGCGCAGAAGTCTACCAAACTTCACCCAATAGTGTATTTTATCACAATCTAGTAGTTACATTTGGAAATTTAGTTCTAGGACATTTGATTTGAGCGCAATCTCAAACTTAATTAAAAAAAGTCATTTAAGCCTTTTCAAAGTGAGATCTATGCGATATGGCCGAGAAATGTAATTTTGATGTTCACTCCCAAACCGCTGCGCAGAAGTCAACCAAACTTCAACCATTAGTGTATTGTATCACAATCTAGTAGTTACATGTGGAAATTTGGTTCTAGGACATTTGGTTTGAGCGCAATTATTAAACTTAGGTCAAAAAAGCCATTTAAGCCTTTTCACAGTGAGATCTATGCGATATGGCCGAGAAATGTAATTTTGATGTTAACTCCCACACCGCTGCGCAGAAGTAAACCAAACTTCACCCATTAGTGTATTGTATCACAATCTAGTACTTACATGTGGAAATTTGGTTCTAGGACATTTGATTTGAGCGCAATCCTCAAACTTAGGTCAAAAAAGCCATTTAAGCCTTTTCACAGTGAGATCTATGCGATATGGCCGAGAAATGTAATTTTGATGTTAACTCCCAAACCGCTGCGCAGAAGTCAACCAAACTTCACCCAATAGTGTATTGTATCACATTCTAGTAGTTACATGTGGAAATTTGGTTCTAGGACATTTGATTTGAGCGCAATCCTCAAACTTAGGTCAAAAAAGCCATTTAAGCCTTTTCACAGTGAGATCTATGCGATATGGCCGAGAAATGTAATTTTGATGTTAACTCCCAAACCGCTGCGCAGAAGTCAACCAAACTTCACCCAATAGTGTATTGTATCACAATCTAGTAGTTACATTTGAAAATTTTGTTCTAGGACATTTTGTTTGAACGCAATCATCAAACTTAATTAAAAAAGTCATTTAAGCCTTTTCACTGTGAGATCTATGCGATATGGCCGAGAAATGTAATTTTGATGTTAACTCCCAAACCGCTGCGCAGAAGTCAACCAAACTTCACCCATTAGTGTATTGTATCACAATCTAGTAGTTACATGTGGAAATTTGGTTATTGGACATTTGATTTGAGCGCAATCCTCAAACTTAGGTCAAAAAAGCCATTTAAGCCTTTTCACAGTGAGATCTATGCGATATGGCCGAGAAATGTAATTTTGATGTTAACTCCCAAACCGCTGCGCAGAAGTCAACCAAACTTCACCCATTAGTGTATTGTATCACAATCTAGTAGTTACATGTGGAAATTTGGTTCTAGGACATTTGATTTGAGCGCAATCCTCAAACTTAGGTCAAAAAAGCCATTTAAGCCTTTTCACAGTGAGATCTATGCGATATGGCCGAGAAATGTAATTTTGATGTTAACTCCCAAACCGCTGCGCAGAAGTCAACCAAACTTCACCCAATAGTGTATTGTATCACATTCTAGTAGTTACATTTGAAAATTTCGTTCTAGGACATTTGGTTTGAGCGCAATCATTAAACTTAGATCAAAAAAGCCATTTAAGCCTTTTCACAGTGAGATCTATGCGATATGGCCGAGAAATGTAATTTTGATGTTAACTCCCAAACCGCTGCGCAGAAGTCAACCAAACTTCACCCAATAGTGTATTGTATCACAATCTAGTAGTTACATTTGAAAATTTTGTTCTAGGAAATTTTGTTTGAGCGCAATCATCAAACTTAATTAAAAAAGTCATTTAAGCCTTTTCACAGTGAGATCTATGCGATATGGCCGAGAAGTGTAATTTTGATGTTAACTCCCAAACCGCTGCGCAGAAGTCAACCAAACTTCACCCATTAGTGTATTGAATCACAATCTAGTAGTTACATGTGAAAATTTGGTTTTAGGACATTTGATTTGAGCGCAATCCTCAAACTTAGGTCAAAAAAGCCATTTAAGCCTTTTCACAGTGAGATCTATGCGATATGGCCGAGAAATGTAATTTTGATGTTAACTCCCAAACCGCTGCGCAGAAGTCAACCAAACTTCACCCAATAGTGTATTGTATCACAATCTAGTAGTTACATTTGAAAATTTTGTTCTAGGACATTTTGTTTGAGCGTAATCCTCAAACTTAGGTCAAAAAAGCCATTTAAACCTTTTCACAGTGAGATCTATGCGATATGGCCGAGAAATGTAATTTTGATGTTAACTCCCAAACCGCTGCGCAGAAGTCAACCAAACTTCACCCAATAGTGTATTGTATCACATTCTAGTAGTTACATTTGAAAATTTCGTTCTAGGACATTTGGTTTGAGCGCAATCATTAAACTTAGGTCAAAAAAGCCATTTAAGCCTTTTCACAGTGAGATCTATGCGATATGGCCGAGAAATGTAATTTTGATGTTAACTCCCAAACCGCTGCGCAGAAGTCAACCAAACTTCACCCATTAGTGTATTGTATCACAATCTAGTAGTTACATGTGGAAATTTGGTTCTAGGACATTTGATTTGAGCGCAATCCTCAAACTTAGGTCAAAAAAGCCATTTAAGCCTTTTCACAGTGAGATCTATGCGATATGGCCGAGAAATGTAATTTTGATGTTAACTCCCAAACCGCTGCGCAGAAGTCAACCAAACTTCACCCAATAGTGTATTGTATCACAATCTAGTAGTTACATTTGAAAATTTTGTTCTAGGACATTTTGTTTGAACGCAATCATCAAACTTAATTAAAAAAGTCATTTAAGCCTTTTCACAGTGAGATCTATGCGATATGGCCGAGAAATGTAATTTTGATGTTAACTCCCAAACCGCTGCGCAGAAGTCAACCAAACTTCACCCATTAGTGTATTGTATCACAATCTAGTAGTTACATGTGGAAATTTGGTTATAGGACATTTGATTTGAGCGCAATCCTCAAACTTAGGTCAAAAAAGCCATTTAAGCCTTTTCACAGTGAGATCTATGCGATATGGCCGAGAAATGTAATTTTGATGTTAACTCCCAAACCGCTGCGCAGAAGTCAACCAAACTTCACCCAATAGTGTATTGTATCACAATCTAGTAGTTACATTTGAAATTTGGTTCTAGGACATTTGATTTGAGCGCAATCCTCAAACTTAGGTCAAAAAAGCCATTTAAGCCTTTTCACAGTGAGATCTATGCGATATGGCCGAGAAATGTAATTTTGATGTTAACTCCCAAACCGCTGCGCAGAAGTCAACCAAACTTCACCCAATAGTGTATTGTATCACAATCTAGTAGTTACATTTGAAAATTTTGTTCTAGGAAATTTTGTTTGAGCGCAATCCTCAAACTTAATTAAAAAAGTCATTTAAGCCTTTTCACAGTGAGATCTATGCGATATGGCCGAGAAATGTAATTTTGATGTTAACTCCCAAACCGCTGCGCAGAAGTCAACCAAACTTCACCCATTAGTGTATTGTATCACAATCTAGTAGTTACATGTGAAAATTTGGTTCTAGGACATTTGATTTGAGCGCAATCCTCAAACTTAGGTCAAAAAAGCCATTTAAGCCTTTTCACAGTGAGATCTATGCGATATGGCCGAGAAATGTAATTTTGATGTTAACTCCCAAACCGCTGCGCAGAAGTCTACCAAACTTCACCCAATAGTGTATTTTATCACAATCTAGTAGTTACATTTGGAAATTTAGTTCTAGGACATTTGATTTGAGCGCAATCTCAAACTTAATTAAAAAAAGTCATTTAAGCCTTTTCAAAGTGAGATCTATGCGATATGGCCGAGAAATGTAATTTTGATGTTCACTCCCAAACCGCTGCGCAGAAGTCAACCAAACTTCAACCATTAGTGTATTGTATCACAATCTAGTAGTTACATGTGGAAATTTGGTTCTAGGACATTTGGTTTGAGCGCAATTATTAAACTTAGGTCAAAAAAGCCATTTAAGCCTTTTCACAGTGAGATCTATGCGATATGGCCGAGAAATGTAATTTTGATGTTAACTCCCACACCGCTGCGCAGAAGTAAACCAAACTTCACCCATTAGTGTATTGTATCACAATCTAGTAGTTACATGTGGAAATTTGGTTCTAGGACATTTGATTTGAGCGCAATCCTCAAACTTAGGTCAAAAAAGCCATTTAAGCCTTTTCACAGTGAGATCTATGCGATATGGCCGAGAAATGTAATTTTGATGTTAACTCCCAAACCGCTGCGCAGAAGTCAACCAAACTTCACCCAATAGTGTATTGTATCACATTCTAGTAGTTACATGTGGAAATTTGGTTCTAGGACATTTGATTTGAGCGCAATCCTCAAACTTAGGTCAAAAAAGCCATTTAAGCCTTTTCACAGTGAGATCTATGCGATATGGCCGAGAAATGTAATTTTGATGTTAACTCCCAAACCGCTGCGCAGAAGTCAACCAAACTTCACCCAATAGTGTATTGTATCACAATCTAGTAGTTACATTTGAAAATTTTGTTCTAGGACATTTTGTTTGAACGCAATCATCAAACTTAATTAAAAAAGTCATTTAAGCCTTTTCACTGTGAGATCTATGCGATATGGCCGAGAAATGTAATTTTGATGTTAACTCCCAAACCGCTGCGCAGAAGTCAACCAAACTTCACCCATTAGTGTATTGTATCACAATCTAGTAGTTACATGTGGAAATTTGGTTATTGGACATTTGATTTGAGCGCAATCCTCAAACTTAGGTCAAAAAAGCCATTTAAGCCTTTTCACAGTGAGATCTATGCGATATGGCCGAGAAATGTAATTTTGATGTTAACTCCCAAACCGCTGCGCAGAAGTCAACCAAACTTCACCCATTAGTGTATTGTATCACAATCTAGTAGTTACATGTGGAAATTTGGTTCTAGGACATTTGATTTGAGCGCAATCCTCAAACTTAGGTCAAAAAAGCCATTTAAGCCTTTTCACAGTGAGATCTATGCGATATGGCCGAGAAATGTAATTTTGATGTTAACTCCCAAACCGCTGCGCAGAAGTCAACCAAACTTCACCCAATAGTGTATTGTATCACATTCTAGTAGTTACATTTGAAAATTTCGTTCTAGGACATTTGGTTTGAGCGCAATCATTAAACTTAGGTCAAAAAAGCCATTTAAGCCTTTTCACAGTGAGATCTATGCGATATGGCCGAGAAATGTAATTTTGATGTTAACTCCCAAACCGCTGCGCAGAAGTCAACCAAACTTCACCCAATAGTGTATTGTATCACAATCTAGTAGTTACATTTGAAAATTTTGTTCTAGGAAATTTTGTTTGAGCGCAATCATCAAACTTAATTAAAAAAGTCATTTAAGCCTTTTCACAGTGAGATCTATGCGATATGGCCGAGAAGTGTAATTTTGATGTTAACTCCCAAACCGCTGCGCAGAAGTCAACCAAACTTCACCCATTAGTGTATTGTATCACAATCTAGTAGTTACATGTGAAAATTTGGTTTTAGGACATTTGATTTGAGCGCAATCCTCAAACTTAGGTCAAAAAAGCCATTTAAGCCTTTTCACAGTGAGATCTATGCGATATGGCCGAGAAATGTAATTTTGATGTTAAC
Source organism: Corythoichthys intestinalis (assembly GCF_030265065.1). Classification (NCBI taxonomy): domain Eukaryota; kingdom Metazoa; phylum Chordata; class Actinopteri; order Syngnathiformes; family Syngnathidae; genus Corythoichthys; species Corythoichthys intestinalis. The sequence continues at coordinate 3,434,693 of NW_026651595.1, read as the reverse complement.
TCCCAAACCGCTGCGCAGAAGTCAACCAAACTTCACCCAATAGTGTATTGTATCACATTCTAGTAGTTACATTTGAAAATTTCGTTCTAGGACATTTGGTTTGAGCGCATTTATTAAACTTAGGTCAAAAAAGCCATTTAAGCCTTTTCACAGTGAGATCTATGCGATATGGCCGAGAAATGTAATTTTGATGTTAACTCCCAAACCGCTGCGCAGAAGTAAACCAAACTTCACCCATTAGTGTATTGTATCACAATCTAGTAGTTACATGTGGAAATTTGGTTCTAGGACATTTGATTTGAGCGCAATCCTCAAACTTAGGTCAAAAAAGCCATTTAAGCCTTTTCACAGTGAGATCTATGCGATATGGCCGAGAAATGTAATTTTGATGTTAACTCCCAAACCGCTGCGCAGAAGTCAACTAAACTTCACCCAATAGTGTATTGTATCACATTCTAGTAGTTACATTTGAAAATTTCGTTCTAGGACATTTGGTTTGAGCGCAATCATTAAACTTAATTAAAAAAGTCATTTAAGCCTTTTCACAGTGAGATCTATGCGATATGGCCGAGAAATGTAATTTTGATGTTAACTCCCAAACCGCTGCGCAGAAGTCAACCAAACTTCACCCAATAGTGTATTGTATCACAATCTAGTAGTTACATTTGAAAATTTTGTTCTAGGACATTTTGTTTGAACGCAATCATCAAACTTAATTAAAAAAGTCATTTAAGCCTTTTCACAGTGAGATCTATGCGATATGGCCGAGAAATGTAATTTTGATGTTAACTCCCAAACCGCTGCGCAGAAATCAACCAAACTTCACCCAATAGTGTATTGTATCACAATCTAGTAGTTACATTAGAAAATTTTGTTCTAGGAAATTTTGTTTGAGCGCAATCATCAAACTTAATTAAAAAAGTCATTTAAGCCTTTTCACAGTGAGATCTATGCGATATGGCAGAGAAATGTAATTTTGATGTTAACTCCCAAACCGCTGCGCAGAAGTCAACCAAACTTCACCCATTAGTGTATTGTATCACAATCTAGTAGTTACGTGTGGAAATTTGGTTCTATGACATTTGATTTGAGCGCAATCCTCAAACTTAGGTCAAAAAAGCCATTTAAGCCTTTTCACAGTGAGATCTATGCGATATGGCCGAGAAATGTAATTTTGATGTTAACTCCCAAACCGCTGCGCAGAAGTCAACCAAACTTCACCCAATAGTGTATTGTATCACATTCTAGTAGTTACATTTTAAAATTTCGTTCTAGGACATTTGGTTTGAGCGCAATTATTAAACTTAGGTCAAAAAAGCCATTTAAGCCTTTTCACAGTGAGATCTATGCGATATGGCCGAGAAATGTAATTTTGATGTTAACTCCCAAACCGCTGCGCAGAAGTAAACCAAACTTCACCCATTAGTGTATTGTATCACAATCTAGTAGTTACATGTGGAAATTTGGTTCTAGGACATTTGATTTGAGCGCAATCCTCAAACTTAGGTCAAAAAAGCCATTTAAGCCTTTTCACAGTGAGATCTATGCGATATGGCCGAGAAATGTAATTTTGATGTTAACTCCCAAACCGCTGCGCAGAAGTCAACTAAACTTCACCCAATAGTGTATTGTATCACATTCTAGTAGTTACATTTGAAAATTTCGTTCTAGGACATTTGGTTTGAGCGCAATCATTAAACTTAATTAAAAAAGTCATTTAAGCCTTTTCACAGTGAGATCTATGCGATATGGCCGAGAAATGTAATTTTGATGTTAACTCCCAAACCGCTGCGCAGAAGTCAACCAAACTTCACCCAATAGTGTATTGTATCACAATCTAGTAGTTACATATGAAAATTTTGTTCTAGGACATTTTGTTTGAACGCAATCATCAAACTTAATTAAAAAAGTCATTTAAGCCTTTTCACAGTGAGATCTATGCGATATGGCCGAGAAATGTAATTTTGATGTTAACTCCCAAACCGCTGCGCAGAAGTCAACCAAACTTCACCCAATAGTGTATTGTATCACAATCTAGTAGTTACATTTGAAAATTTTGTTCTAGGAAATTTTGTTTGAGCGCAATCATCAAACTTAATTAAAAAAGTCATTTAAGCCTTTTCACAGTGAGATCTATGCGATATGGCCGAGAAATGTAATTTTGATGTTAACTCCCAAACCGTTGCGCAGAAGTCAACCAAATTTCACCCATTAGTGTATTGTATCACAATCTAGTAGTTACATGTGGAAATTTGGTTCTAGGACATTTGATTTGAGCGCAATCCTCAAACTTAGGTCAAAAAAGCCATTTAAGCCTTTTCACAGTGAGATCTATGCGATATGGCCGAGAAATGTAATTTTGATGTTAACTCCCAAACCGCTGCGCAGAAGTCAACTAAACTTCACCCAATAGTGTATTGTATCACATTCTAGTAGTTACATTTGAAAATTTCGTTCTAGGACATTTGGTTTGAGCGCAATCATTAAACTTAATTAAAAAAGTCATTTAAGCCTTTTCACAGTGAGATCTATGCGATATGGCCGAGAAATGTAATTTTGATGTTAACTCCCAAACCGCTGCACAGAAGTCAACTAGACTTCACCCAATAGTGTATTGTATCACAATCTAGTAGTTACATTTGAAAATTTTGTTCTAGGACATTTTGTTTGAACGCAATCATCAAACTTAATTAAAAAAGTCATTTAAGCCTTTTCACAGTGAGATCTATGCGATATGGCCGAGAAATGTAATTTTGATGTTAACTCCCAAACCGCTGCGCAGAAGTCAACCAAACTTCACCCAATAGTGTATTGTATCACAATCTAGTAGTTACATTTGAAAATTTTGTTCTAGGACATTTTGTTTGAACGCAATCATCAAACTTAATTAAAAAAGTCATTTAAGCCTTTTCACAGTGAGATCTATGCGATATGGCCGAGAAATGTAATTTTGATGTTAACTCCCAAACCGCTGCGCAGAAGTCAACCAAACTTCACCCAATGGTGTATTGTATCACAATCTAGTAGTTACATTTGAAAATTTTGTTCTAGGACATTTTGTTTGAACGCAATCATCAAACTTAATTAAAAAAGTCATTTAAGCCTTTTCACAGTGAGATCTATGCGATATGGCCGAGAAATGTAATTTTGATGTTAACTCCCAAACCGCTGCGCAGAAGTCAACCAAACTTCACCCAATAGTGTATTGTATCACAATCTAGTAGTTACATTTGGAAATTTGGTTCTAGGACATTTGATTTGAGCGCAATCCTCAAACTTAGGTCAAAAAACCATTTAAGCCTTTTCACAGTGAGATCTATGCGAGAAATGTAATTTTGATGTTAACTCCCAAACCGCTGCGCAGAAGTCAACCAAACTTCACCCAATAGTGTATTGTATCACAATCTAGTAGTTACATTCGAAAATTTTGTTCTAGGACATTTTGTTTGAACGCAATCATCAAACTTAATTAAAAAAGTCATTTAAGCCTTTTCACAGTGAGATCTATGCGATATGGCCGAGAAATGTAATTTTGATGTTAACTCCCAAACCGCTGCGCAGAAGTCAACCAAACTTCACCCAATAGTGTATTGTATCACAATCTAGTAGTTACATTTGAAAATTTTGTTCTAGGAAATTTTGTTTGAGCGCAATCATCAAACTTAATTAAAAAAGTCATGTAAGCCTTTTCACAGTGAGATCTATGCGATATGGCCGAGAAATGTAATTTTGATGTTCACTCCCAAACCGCTGCGCAGAAGTCAACCAAACTTCACCCATTAGTGTATTGTATCACAATCTAGTAGTTACATGTGGAAATTTGGTTATAGGACATTTGATTTGAGCGCAATCCTCAAACTTAGGTCAAAAAAGCCATTTAAGCCTTTTCACAGTGAGATCTATGCGATATGGCCGAGAAATGTAATTTTGAGGTTAACTCCCAAACCGCTGCGCAGAAGTCAACCAAACTTCACCCATTAGTGTATTGTATCACAATCTAGTAGTTACATTTGGAAATTTGGTTCTAGGACATTTGATTTGAGCGTAATCCTCAAACTTAATTAAAAAAGTCATTTAAGCCTTTTCACAGTAAGATCTATGCGATATGGCCAAGAAATGTAATTTTGATGTTAACTCCCAAACCGCTGCGCAGAAGTCAACCAAACTTCACCCAATAGTGTATTGTATCACAATCTATTAGTTACATTTGAAAATTTTGTTCTAGGAAATTTTGTTTGAGCGCAATCATCAAACTTAATTAAAAAAGTCATTTAAGCCTTTTCACAGCGAGATCTATGCGATATGGCCGAGAAATGTAATTTTGATGTTCACTCCCAAACCGCTGCGCAGAAGTCAACCAAACTTCACCCATTAGTGTATTGTATCACAATCTAGTAGTTACATGTGGAAATTTGGTTCTAGGAGATTTGATTTGAGCGCAATCCTCAAACTTAGGTCAAAAAAGCCATTTAAGCCTTTTCACAGTGAGATCTATGCGATATGGCCGAGAAATGTAATTTTGATAACTCCCAAACCGCTGCGCAGAAGTCAACCAAACTTCACCCAATAGTGTATTGTATCACATTCTAGTAGTTACATTTTAAAATTTCGTTCTAGGACATTTGGTTTGAGCGCAATTATTAAACTTAGGTCAAAAAAGCCATTTAAGCCTTTTCACAGTGAGATCTATGCGATATGGCCGAGAAATGTAATTTTGATGTTAACTCCCAAACCGTTGCGCAGAAGTAAACCAAATTTCACCCATTAGTGTATTGTATCACAATCTAGTAGTTACATGTGGAAATTTGGTTCTAGGACATTTGATTTGAGCGCAATCCTCAAACTTAGGTCAAAAAAGCCATTTAAGCCTTTTCACAGTGAGATCTATGCGATATGGCCGAGAAATGTAATTTTGATGTTAACTCCCAAACCGCTGCGCAGAAGTCAACTAAACTTCACCCAATAGTGTATTGTATCACATTCTAGTAGTTACATTTGAAAATTTCGTTCTAGGACATTTGGTTTGAGCGCAATCATTAAACTTAATTAAAAAAGTCATTTAAGCCTTTTCACAGTGAGATCTATGCGATATGGCCGAGAAATGTAATTTTGATGTTAACTCCCAAACCGCTGCGCAGAATTCAACCAAACTTCACCCAATAGTGTATTGTATCACAATCTAGTAGTTACATTTGAAAATTTTGTTCTAGGACATTTTGTTTGAACGCAATCATCAAACTTAATTTAAAAAGTCATTTAAGCCTTTTCACAGTGAGATCTATGCGATATGGCCGAGAAATGTAATTTTGATGTTAACTCCCAAACCGCTGCGCAGAAGTCAACCAAACTTCACCCAATAGTGTATTGTATCACAATCTAGTAGTTACATTTGAAAATTTTGTTCTAGGACATTTTGTTTGAACGCAATCATCAAACTTAATTAAAAAAGTCATTTAAGCCTTTTCACAGTGAGATCTATGCGATATGGCCGAGAAATGTAATTTTGATGTTAACTCCCAAACCGCTGCGCAGAAGTCAACCAAACTTCACCCAATAGTGTATTGTATCACAATCTAGTAGTTACATTTGGAAATTTGGTTCTAGGACATTTGATTTGAGCGCAATCCTCAAACTTAGGTCAAAAAAGCCATTTAAGCCTTTTCACAGTGAGATCTATGCGAGAAATGTAATTTTGATGTTAACTCCCAAACCGCTGCGCAGAAGTCAACCAAACTTCACCCAATAGTGTATTGTATCACAATCTAGTAGTTACATTCGAAAATTTTGTTCTAGGACATTTTGTTTGAACGCAATCATCAAACTTAATTAAAAAAGTCATTTAAGCCTTTTCACAGTGAGATCTATGCGATATGGCCGAGAAATGTAATTTTGATGTTAACTCCCAAACCGCTGCGCAGAAGTCAACCAAACTTCACCCAATAGTGTATTGTATCACAATCTAGTAGTTACATTTGAAAATTTTGTTCTAGGAAATTTTGTTTGAGCGCAATCATCAAACTTAATTAAAAAAGTCATTTAAGCCTTTTCACAGTGAGATCTATGCGATATGGCCGAGAAATGTAATTTTGATGTTCACTCCCAAACCGCTGCGCAGAAGTCAACCAAACTTCACCCATTAGTGTATTGTATCACAATCTAGTAGTTACATGTGGAAATTTTGTTCTAGGACATTTGATTTGAGCGCAATCCTCAAACTTAGGTCAAAAAAGCCATTTAAGCCTTTTCACAGTGAGATCTATGCGATATGGCCGAGAAATGTAATTTTGAGGTTAACTCCCAAACCGCTGCGCAGAAGTCAACCAAACTTCACCCATTAGTGTATTGTATCACAATCTAGTAGTTACATTTGGAAATTTGGTTCTAGGACATTTGATTTGAGCGTAATCCTCAAATTTAGGTCAAAAAAGCCATTTAAGCCTTTTCACAGTGAGATCTATGCGATATGGCCGAGAAATGTAATTTTGATGTTAACTCCCAAACCGCTTCGCAGAAGTCAACCAAACTTCACCCAATAGTGTATTGTATCACATTCTAGTAGTTACATTTGAAAATTTCGTTCTAGGACATTTGGTTTGAGCGCAATCTTTAAACTTAGGTCAAAAAAGCCATTTAAGCCTTTTCACAGTGAGATCTATGCGATATGGCCGAGAAATGTAATTTTGATGTTAACTCCCAAACCGCTGCGCAGAAGTCAACCAAACTTCACCCAATAGTGTATTGTATCACATTCTAGTAGTTACATTTGAAAATTTCGTTCTAGGACATTTGGTTTGAGCGCAATTATTAAACTTAGGTCAAAAAAGCCATTTAAGCCTTTTCACAGTGAGATCTATGCGATATGGCCGAGTAATGTAATTTTGATGTTAACTCCCAAACCGCTGCGCAGAAGTAAACCAAACTTCACCCATTAGTGTATTGTATCACAATCTAGTAGTTACATGTGGAAATTTGGTTCTAGGACATTTGATTTGAGCGCAATCCTCAAACTTAGGTCAAAAAAGCCATTTAAGCCTTTTCACAGTGAGATCTATACGATATGGCCGAGAAATGTAATTTTGATGTTAACTCCCAAACCGCTGCGCAAAAGTCAACTAAACTTCACCCAATAGTGTATTGTATCACATTCTAGTAGTTACATTTGAAAATTTCGTTCTAGGACATTTGGTTTGAGTGCAATCATTAAACTTAATTAAAAAAGTCATTTAAGCCTTTTCACAGTGAGATCTATGCGATATGGCCGAGAAATGTAATTTTGATGTTAACTCCCAAACCGCTGCGCAGAAGTCAACCAAACTTCACCCAATAGTGTATTGTATCACAATCTAGTAGTTACATTTGAAAATTTTGTTCTAGGACATTTTGTTTGAACGCAATCATCAAACAATTAAAAAAGTCATTTAAGCCTTTTCACAGTGAGATCTATGCGATATGGCCGAGAAATGTAATTTTGATGTTAACTCCCAAACCGCTGCGCAGAAGTCAACCAAACTTCACCCAATAGTGTATTGTATCACAATCTAGTAGTTACATTTGAAAATTTGGTTCTAGGACATTTGATTTGAGCGCAATCCTCAAACTTAGGTCAAAAAAGCCATTTAAGCCTTTTCACAGTGAGATCTATGCGATATGGCCGAGAAATGTAATTTTGATGTTAACTCCCAAACCGCTGCGCAGAAGTCAACCAAACTTCACCCAATAGTGTATTTTATCACAATCTAGTAGTTACATTTGGAAATTTAGTTTTAGGACATTTGGTTTGAGCGCAATTATTAAACTTAGGTCAAAAAAGCCATTTAAGCCTTTTCACAGTGAGATCTATGCGATATGGCCGAGAAATGTAATTTTGATATTAACTCCCAAACCGCTGCGCAGAAGTAAACCAAACTTCACCCATTAGTGTATTGTATCACAATCTAGTAGTTACATGTGGAAATTTGGTTCTAGGACATTTGATTTGAGCGCAATCCTCAAACTTAGGTCAAAAAAGCCATTTAAGCCTTTTCACAGTGAGATCTATGCGATATGGCCGAGAAATGTAATTTTGATGTTAACTCCCAAACCGCTGCGCAGAAGTCAACCAAACTTCACCCAATAGTGTATTGTATCACAATCTAGTAGTTACATTTAAAAATTTTGTTCTAGGACATTTTGTTTGAACGCAATCATCAAACTTAATTAAAAAAGCCATTTAAGCCTTTTCACAGTGAGATCTATGCGATATGGCCGAGAAATGTAATTTTGATGTTAACTCCCAAACCGCTGCGCAGAAGTAAACCAAACTTCACCCAATAGTGTATTGTATCACAATCTAGTAGTTACATTTGAAAATTTTGTTCTAGGACATTTTGTTTGAACGCAATCATCAAACTTAATTAAAAAAGTCATTTAAGCCTTTTCACAGTGAGATCTATGCGATATGGCCGAGAAATGTAATTTTGATGTTAACTCCCAAACCGCTGCGCAGAAGTCAACCAAACTTCACCCATTAGTGTATTGTATCACAATTTAGTAATTACATGTGGAAATTTGGTTCTAGGACATTTGATTTAAGCGCAATCCTCAAACTTAGGTCAAAAAAGCCATTTAAGCCTTTTCACAGTGAGATCTATGCGATATGGCCGAGAAATGTAATTTTGATGTTAACTCCCAAACCGCTGCGCAGAAGTAAACCAAACTTCACCCATTAGTGTATTGTATCACAATCTAGTAGTTACATGTGGAAATTTGGTTCTAGGACATTTGATTTGAGCGCAATCCTCAAACTTAGGTCAAAAAAGCCATTTAAGCCTTTTCACAGTGAGATCTATGCGATATGGCCGAGAAATGTAATTTTTGATGTTAACTCCCAAACCGCTGCGCAGAAGTCAACCAAACTTCACCCCATAGTGTATTGTATCACAATCTAGTAGTTACATTTGAAAATTTTGTTTTAGGACATTTTGATTGAACGCAATCATCAAACTTAATTAAAAAAGTCATTTAAGCCTTTTCACAGTGAGATCTATGCGATATGGCCGAGAAATGTAATTTTGATGTTAACTCCCAAACCGCTGCGCAGAAGTAAACCAAACTTCACCCATTAGTGTATTGTATCACAATCTAGTAGTTACATGTGGAAATTTGGTTCTAGGACATTTGATTTGAGCGCAATCCTCAAACTTAGGTCAAAAAAGCCATTTAAGCCTTTTCACAGTGAGATCTATGCGATATGGCCGAGAAATGTAATTTTGATGTTAACTCCCAAACCGCTGCGCAGAAGTCAACCAAACTTCACCCAATAGTGTATTGTATCACAATCTAGTAGTTACATTTGAAAATTTTGTTCTAGGACATTTTGTTTGAACGCAATCATCAAACTTAATTAAAAAAGTCATTTAAGCCTTTTCACAGTGAGATCTATGCGATATGGCCGAGAAATGTAATTTTGATGTTAACTCCCAAACCGCTGTGCAGAAGTCAACCAAACTTCACCCATTAGTGTATTGTATCACAATCTAGTAGTTACATGTGGAAATTTGGTTCTAGGACATTTGATTTGAGCGCAATCCTCAAACTTAGGTCAAAAAAGCCATTTAAGCCTTTTCACAGTGAGATCTATGCGATATGGCCGAGAAATGTAATTTTGATGTTAACTCCCAAACCGCTGCGCAGAAGTCAACCAAACTTCACCCAATAGTGTATTGTATCACAATCTAGTAGTTACATTTGAAAATTTTGTTCTAGGACATTTTGTTTGAACGCAATCATCAAACTTAATTAAAAAAGTCATTTAAGCCTTTTCACAGTGAGATCTATGCGATATGGCCGAGAAATGTAATTTTGATGTTAACTCCCAAACCGCTGCGCAGAAGTCAACCAAACTTCACCCATTAGTGTATTGTATCACAATCTAGTAGTTACATGTGGAAATTTGGTTATTGGACATTTGATTTGAGCGCAATCCTCAAACTTAGGTCAAAAAAGCCATTTAAGCCTTTTCACAGTGAGATCTATGCGATATGGCCGAGAAATGTAATTTTGATAACTCCCAAACCGCTGCGCAGAAGTCAACCAAACTTCACCCAATAGTGTATTGTATCACATTCTAGTAGTTACATTTTAAAATTTCGTTCTAGGACATTTGGTTTGAGCGCAATTATTAACCTTAGGTCAAAAAAGCCATTTAAGCCTTTTCACAGTGAGATCTATGCGATATGGCCGAGAAATGTAATTTTGATGTTAACTCCCAAACCGTTGCGCAGAAGTAAACCAAATTTCACCCATTAGTGTATTGTATCACAATCTAGTAGTTACATGTGGAAATTTGGTTCTAGGACATTTGATTTGAGCGCAATCCTCAAACTTAGGTCAAAAAAGCCATTTAAGCCTTTTCACAGTGAGATCTATGCGATATGGCCGAGAAATGTAATTTTGATGTTAACTCCCAAACCGCTGCGCAGAAGTCAACTAAACTTCACCCAATAGTGTATTGTATCACATTCTAGTAGTTACATTTGAAAATTTCGTTCTAGGACATTTGGTTTGAGCGCAATCATTAAACTTAATTAAAAAAGTCATTTAAGCCTTTTCACAGTGAGATCTATGCGATATGGCCGAGAAATGTAATTTTGATGTTAACTCCCAAACCGCTGCACAGAAGTCAACTAAACTTCACCCAATAGTGTATTGTATCACAATCTAGTAGTTACATTTGAAAATTTTGTTCTAGGACATTTTGTTTGAACGCAATCATCAAACTTAATTAAAAAAGTCATTTAAGCCTTTTCACAGTGAGATCTATGCGATATGGCCGAGAAATGTAATTTTGATGTTAACTCCCAAACCGCTGCGCAGAAGTCAACCAAACTTCACCCAATAGTGTATTGTATCACAATCTAGTAGTTACATTTGAAAATTTTGTTCTAGGACATTTTGTTTGAACGCAATCATCAAACTTAATTAAAAAAGTCATTTAAGCCTTTTCACAGTGAGATCTATGCGATATGGCCGAGAAATGTAATTTTGATGTTAACTCCCAAACCGCTGCGCAGAAGTCAACCAAACTTCACCCAATGGTGTATTGTATCACAATCTAGTAGTTACATTTGAAAATTTTGTTCTAGGACATTTTGTTTGAACGCAATCATCAAACTTAATTAAAAAAGTCATTTAAGCCTTTTCACAGTGAGATCTATGCGATATGGCCGAGAAATGTAATTTTGATGTTAACTCCCAAACCGCTGCGCAGAAGTCAACCAAACTTCACCCAATAGTGTATTGTATCACAATCTAGTAGTTACATTTGGAAATTTGGTTCTAGGACATTTGATTTGAGCGCAATCCTCAAACTTAGGTCAAAAAAGCCATTTAAGCCTTTTCACAGTGAGATCTATGCGAGAAATGTAATTTTGATGTTAACTCCCAAACCGCTGCGCAGAAGTCAACTAAACTTCACCCATTAGTGTATTGTATCACAATCTAGTAGTTACATGTGGAAATTTGGTTCTAGGACATTTGGTTTGAGCGCAATCTTTAAACTTATGTCAAAAAAGCCATTTAAGCCTTTTCACAGTGAGATCTATGCGATATGGCCGAGAAATGTAATTTTGATGTTAACTCCCAAACCGCTGCGCAGAAGTCAACCAAACTTCACCCATTAGTGTATTGTATCACAATCTAGTAATTACATGTGGAAATTTGGTTCTAGGACATTTGATTTGAGCGCAATCCTCAAACTTAGGTCAAAAAAGCCATTTAAGCCTTTTCACAGTGAGATCTATGCGATATGGCCGAGAAATGTAATTTTGATGTTAACTCCCAAACCGCTGCGCAGAAGTCAACCAAACTTCACCCAATAGTGTATTGTATCACAATCTAGTAGTTACTTTTGAAAATTTTGTTCTAGGACATTTTGTTTGAACGCAATCATCAAACTTAATTAAAAAAGTCATTTAAGCCTTTTCACAGTGAGATCTATGCGATATGGCCGAGAAATGTAATTTTGATGTTAACTCCCAAACCGCTGCGCAGAAGTCAACCAAACTTCACCCATTAGTGTATTGTATCACAATCTAGTAGTTACATGTGGAAATTTGGTTATTGGACATTTGATTTGAGCGCAATCCTCAAACTTAGGTCAAAAAAGCCATTTAAGCCTTTTCACAGGAGATCTATGCGATATGGGCGAGAAATGTAATTTTGATGTTAACTCCCAAACCGCTGCGCAGAAGTCAACCAAACTTCACCCATTAGTGTATTGTATCACAATCAAGTAGTTACATGTGGAAATTTGGTTCTAGGACATTTGATTTGAGCGCAATCATTAAACTTAGGTCAAAAAAGCCATTTAAGCCTTTTCACAGTGAGATCTATGCGATATGGCCGAGAAATGTAATTTTGATGTTAACTCCCAAACCGCTGCGCAGAAGTCAACCAAACTTCACCCAATAGTGTATTGTATCACAATCTAGTAGTTACATTTGAAAATTTTGTTCTAGGAAATTTTGTTTGAGCGCAATCATCAAACTTAATTAAAAAAGTCATTTAAGCCTTTTCACAGTGAGATCTATGCGATATGGCCGAGAAATGTAATTTTGATGTTAACTCCCAAACCGCTGCGCAGAAGTCAACCAAACTTCACCCATTAGTGTATTGTATCACAATCTAGTAGTTACATGTGAAAATTTGGTTCTAGGACATTTGATTTGAGCGCAATCCTCAAACTTAGGTCAAAAAAGCCATTTAAGCCTTTTCACAGTGAGATCTATGCGATATGGCCGAGAAATGTAATTTTGATGTTAACTCCCAAACCGCTGCGCAGAAGTCAACCAAACTTCACCCAATAGTGTATTGTATCACTTTCTAGTAGTTACATTTGAAAATTTCGTTCTAGGACATTTGGTTTGAGCGCAATTATTAAACTTAGGTCAAAAAAGCCATTTAAGCCTTTTCACAGTGATATCTATGCGATATGGCCGAGAAATGTAATTTTGATGTTAACTCCCAAACCGCTGCGCAGAAGTAAACCAAACTTCACCCATTAGTGTATTGTATCACAATCTAGTAGTTACATGTGGAAATTTGGTTCTAGGACATTTGATTTGAGCGCAATCCTCAAACGTAGGTCAAAAAAGTCATTTAAGCCTTTTCACAGTGAGATCTATGCGATATGGCCGAGAAATGTAATTTTGATGTTAACTCCCAAACCGCTGCGCAGAAGTCAACCAAACTTCACCCATTAGTGTATTGTATCACAATCTAGTAGTTACATGTGGAAATTTTGTTCTAGGACATTTGATTTGAGCGCAATCCTCAAACTTAGGTCAAAAAAGCCATTTAAGCCTTTTCACAGTGAGATCTATGCGATATGGCCGAGAAATGTAATTTTGATGTTAACTCCCAAACCGCTGCGCAGAAGTCAACCAAACTTCACCCAATAGTGTATTGTATCACATTCTAGTAGTTACATTTTAAAATTTCGTTCTAGGACATTTGGTTTGAGCGCAATTATTAAACTTAGGTCAAAAAAGCCATTTAAGCCTTTTCACAGTGAGATCTATGCGATATGGCCGAGAAATGTAATTTTGATGTTAACTCCCAAACCGCTGCGCAGAAGTCAACCAAACTTCACCCAATAGTGTATTTTATCACAATCTAGTAGTTACATGTGGAAATTTGGTTCTAGGACATTTGATTTGAGCGCAATCCTCAAACTTAGGTCAAAAAAGCCATTTAAGCCTTTTCACAGTGAGATCTATGCGATATGGCCGAGAAATGTAATTTTGATGTTAACTCCCAAACCGCTGCGCAGAAGTAAACCAAACTTCACCCAATAGTGTATTGTATCACAATCTAGTAGTTACATTTGGAAATTTGGTTCTAGGACATTTGATTTGAGCGCAATCCTCAAACTTAGGTCAAAAAACCATTTAAGCCTTTTCACAGTGAGATCTATGCGAGAAATGTAATTTTGATGTTAACTCCCAAACCGCTGCGCAGAAGTCAACCAAACTTCACCCAATAGTGTATTGTATCACAATCTAGTAGTTACATTCGAAAATTTTGTTCTAGGACATTTTGTTTGAACGCAATCATCAAACTTAATTAAAAAAGTCATTTAAGCCTTTTCACAGTGAGATCTATGCGATATGGCCGAGAAATGTAATTTTGATGTTAACTCCCAAACCGCTGCGCAGAAGTCAACCAAACTTCACCCAATAGTGTATTGTATAACAATCTAGTAGTTACATTTGAAAATTTTGTTCTAGGAAATTTTGTTTGAGCGCAATCATCAAACTTAATTAAAAAAGTCATTTAAGCCTTTTCACAGTGAGATCTATGCGATATGGCCGAGAAATGTAATTTTGATGTTCACTCCCAAACCGCTGCGCAGAAGTCAACCAAACTTCACCCATTAGTGTATTGTATCACAATCTAGTAGTTACATGTGGAAATTTGGTTATAGGACATTTGATTTGAGCGCAATCCTCAAACTTAGGTCAAAAAAGCCATTTAAGCCTTTTCACAGTGAGATCTATGCGATATGGCCGAGAAATGTAATTTTGAGGTTAACTCCCAAACCGCTGCGCAGAAGTCAACCAAACTTCACCCAATAGTGTATTGTATCACAATCTAGTAGTTACTTTTGAAAATTTTGTTCTAGGACATTTTGTTTGAACGCAATCATCAAACTTAATTAAAAAAGTCATTTAAGCCTTTTCACAGTGAGATCTATGCGATATGGCCGAGAAATGTAATTTTGATGTTAACTCCCAAACCGCTGCGCAGAAGTCAACCAAACTTCACCCATTAGTGTATTGTATCACAATCTAGTAGTTACATGTGGAAATTTGGTTATTGGACATTTGATTTGAGCGCAATCCTCAAACTTAGGTCAAAAAAGCCATTTAAGCCTTTTCACAGGAGATCTATGCGATATGGGCGAGAAATGTAATTTTGATGTTAACTCCCAAACCGCTGCGCAGAAGTCAACCAAACTTCACCCATTAGTGTATTGTATCACAATCAAGTAGTTACATGTGGAAATTTGGTTCTAGGACATTTGATTTGAGCGCAATCCTCAAACTTAGGTCAAAAAAGCCATTTAAGCCTTTTCACAGTGAGATCTATGCGATATGGCCGAGAAATGTAATTTTGATGTTAACTCCCAAACCGCTGCGCAGAAGTCAACCAAACTTCACCCAATAGTGTATTGTATCACATTCTAGTAGTTACATTTTAAAATTTCGTTCTAGGACATTTGGTTTGATCGCAATCATTAAACTTAGGTCAAAAAAGCCATTTAAGCCTTTTCACAGTGAGATCTATGCGATATGGCCGAGAAATGTAATTTTGATGTTAACTCCCAAACCGCTGCGCAGAAGTCAACCAAACTTCACCCAATAGTGTATTGTATCACAATCTAGTAGTTACATTTGAAAATTTTGTTCTAGGAAATTTTGTTTGAGCGCAATCATCAAACTTAATTAAAAAAGTCATTTAAGCCTTTTCACAGTGAGATCTATGCGATATGGCCGAGAAATGTAATTTTGATGTTAACTCCCAAACCGCTGCGCAGAAGTCAACCAAACTTCACCCATTAGTGTATTGTATCACAATCTAGTAGTTACATGTGAAAATTTGGTTCTAGGACATTTGATTTGAGCGCAATCCTCAAACTTAGGTCAAAAAAGCCATTTAAGCCTTTTCACAGTGAGATCTATGCGATATGGCCGAGAAATGTAATTTTGATGTTAACTCCCAAACCGCTGCGCAGAAGTCAACCAAACTTCACCCAATAGTGTATTGTATCACTTTCTAGTAGTTACATTTGAAAATTTCGTTCTAGGACATTTGGTTTGAGCGCAATTATTAAACTTAGGTCAAAAAAGCCATTTAAGCCTTTTCACAGTGATATCTATGCGATATGGCCGAGAAATGTAATTTTGATGTTAACTCCCAAACCGCTGCGCAGAAGTAAACCAAACTTCACCCATTAGTGTATTGTATCACAATCTAGTAGTTACATGTGGAAATTTGGTTCTAGGACATTTGATTTGAGCGCAATCCTCAAACGTAGGTCAAAAAAGTCATTTAAGCCTTTTCACAGTGAGATCTATGCGATATGGCCGAGAAATGTAATTTTGATGTTAACTCCCAAACCGCTGCGCAGAAGTCAACCAAACTTCACCCAATAGTGTATTGTATCACAATCTAGTAGTTACATTTGAAAATTTTGTTCTAGGAAATTTTGTTTGAGCGCAATCATCAAACTTAATTAAAAAAGTCATTTAAGCCTTTTCACAGTGAGATCTATGCGATATGGCCGAGAAATGTAATTTTGATGTTAACTCCCAAACCGCTGCGCAGAAGTCAACCAAACTTCACCCATTAGTGTATTGTATCACAATCTAGTAGTTACATGTGGAAATTTTGTTCTAGGACATTTGATTTGAGCGCAATCCTCAAACTTAGGTCAAAAAAGCCATTTAAGCCTTTTCACAGTGAGATCTATGCGATATGGCCGAGAAATGTAATTTTGATGTTAACTCCCAAACCGCTGCGCAGAAGTCAACCAAACTTCACCCAATAGTGTATTGTATCACATTCTAGTAGTTACATTTTAAAATTTCGTTCTAGGACATTTGGTTTGAGCGCAATTATTAAACTTAGGTCAAAAAAGCCATTTAAGCCTTTTCACAGTGAGATCTATGCGATATGGCCGAGAAATGTAATTTTGATGTTAACTCCCAAACCGCTGCGCAGAAGTCAACCAAACTTCACCCAATAGTGTATTTTATCACAATCTAGTAGTTACATGTGGAAATTTGGTTCTAGGACATTTGATTTGAGCGCAATCCTCAAACTTAGGTCAAAAAAGCCATTTAAGCCTTTTCACAGTGAGATCTATGCGATATGGCCGAGAAATGTAATTTTGATGTTAACTCCCAAACCGCTGCGCAGAAGTAAACCAAACTTCACCCAATAGTGTATTGTATCACAATCTAGTAGTTACATTTGGAAATTTGGTTCTAGGACATTTGATTTGAGCGCAATCCTCAAACTTAGGTCAAAAAACCATTTAAGCCTTTTCACAGTGAGATCTATGCGAGAAATGTAATTTTGATGTTAACTCCCAAACCGCTGCGCAGAAGTCAACCAAACTTCACCCAATAGTGTATTGTATCACAATCTAGTAGTTACATTCGAAAATTTTGTTCTAGGACATTTTGTTTGAACGCAATCATCAAACTTAATTAAAAAAGTCATTTAAGCCTTTTCACAGTGAGATCTATGCGATATGGCCGAGAAATGTAATTTTGATGTTAACTCCCAAACCGCTGCGCAGAAGTCAACCAAACTTCACCCAATAGTGTATTGTATCACAATCTAGTAGTTACATTTGAAAATTTTGTTCTAGGAAATTTTGTTTGAGCGCAATCATCAAACTTAATTAAAAAAGTCATTTAAGCCTTTTCACAGTGAGATCTATGCGATATGGCCGAGAAATGTAATTTTGATGTTCACTCCCAAACCGCTGCGCAGAAGTCAACCAAACTTCACCCATTAGTGTATTGTATCACAATCTAGTAGTTACATGTGGAAATTTGGTTATAGGACATTTGATTTGAGCGCAATCCTCAAACTTAGGTCAAAAAAGCCATTTAAGCCTTTTCACAGTGAGATCTATGCGATATGGCCGAGAAATGTAATTTTGAGGTTAACTCCCAAACCGCTGCGCAGAAGTCAACCAAACTTCACCCAATAGTGTATTGTATCACAATCTAGTAGTTACTTTTGAAAATTTTGTTCTAGGACATTTTGTTTGAACGCAATCATCAAACTTAATTAAAAAAGTCATTTAAGCCTTTTCACAGTGAGATCTATGCGATATGGCCGAGAAATGTAATTTTGATGTTAACTCCCAAACCGCTGCGCAGAAGTCAACCAAACTTCACCCATTAGTGTATTGTATCACAATCTAGTAGTTACATGTGGAAATTTGGTTATTGGACATTTGATTTGAGCGCAATCCTCAAACTTAGGTCAAAAAAGCCATTTAAGCCTTTTCACAGGAGATCTATGCGATATGGGCGAGAAATGTAATTTTGATGTTAACTCCCAAACCGCTGCGCAGAAGTCAACCAAACTTCACCCATTAGTGTATTGTATCACAATCAAGTAGTTACATGTAGAAATTTGGTTCTAGGACATTTGATTTGAGCGCAATCCTCAAACTTAGGTCAAAAAAGCCATTTAAGCCTTTTCACAGTGAGATCTATGCGATATGGCCGAGAAATGTAATTTTGATGTTAACTCCCAAACCGCTGCGCAGAAGTCAACCAAACTTCACCCAATAGTGTATTGTATCACATTCTAGTAGTTACATTTTAAAATTTCGTTCTAGGACATTTGGTTTGATCGCAATCATTAAACTTAGGTCAAAAAAGCCATTTAAGCCTTTTCACAGTGAGATCTATGCGATATGGCCGAGAAATGTAATTTTGATGTTAACTCCCAAACCGCTGCGCAGAAGTCAACCAAACTTCACCCAATAGTGTATTGTATCACAATCTAGTAGTTACATTTGAAAATTTTGTTCTAGGAAATTTTGTTTGAGCGCAATCATCAAACTTAATTAAAAAAGTCATTTAAGCCTTTTCACAGTGAGATCTATGCGATATGGCCGAGAAATGTAATTTTGATGTTAACTCCCAAACCGCTGCGCAGAAGTCAACCAAACTTCACCCATTAGTGTATTGTATCACAATCTAGTAGTTACATGTGAAAATTTGGTTCTAGGACATTTGATTTGAGCGCAATCCTCAAACTTAGGTCAAAAAAGCCATTTAAGCCTTTTCACAGTGAGATCTATGCGATATGGCCGAGAAATGTAATTTTGATGTTAACTCCCAAACCGCTGCGCAGAAGTCAACCAAACTTCACCCAATAGTGTATTGTATCACTTTCTAGTAGTTACATTTGAAAATTTCGTTCTAGGACATTTGGTTTGAGCGCAATTATTAAACTTAGGTCAAAAAAGCCATTTAAGCCTTTTCACAGTGATATCTATGCGATATGGCCGAGAAATGTAATTTTGATGTTAACTCCCAAACCGCTGCGCAGAAGTAAACCAAACTTCACCCATTAGTGTATTGTATCACAATCTAGTAGTTACATGTGGAAATTTGGTTCTAGGACATTTGATTTGAGCGCAATCCTCAAACTTAGGTCAAAAAAGTCATTTAAGCCTTTTCACAGTGAGATCTATGCGATATGGCCGAGAAATGTAATTTTGATGTTAACTCCCAAACCGCTGCGCAGAAGTCAACCAAACTTCACCCAATAGTGTATTGTATCACAATCTAGTAGTTACATTTGAAAATTTTGTTCTAGGAAATTTTGTTTGAGCGCAATCATCAAACTTAATTAAAAAAGTCATTTAAGCCTTTCACAGTGAGATCTATGCGATATGGCCGAGAAATGTAATTTTGATGTTAACTCCCAAACCGCTGCGCAGAAGTCAACCAAACTTCACCCATTAGTGTATTGTATCACAATTTAGTAGTTACATGTGGAAATTTTGTTCTAGGACATTTGATTTGAGCGCAATCCTCAAACTTAGGTCAAAAAAGCCATTTAAGCCTTTTCACAGTGAGATCTATGCGATATGGCCGAGAAATGTAATTTTGATGTTAACTCCCAAACCGCTGCGCAGAAGTCAACCAAACTTCACCCAATAGTGTATTGTATCACATTCTAGTAGTTACATTTTAAAATTTCGTTCTAGGACATTTGGTTTGAGCGCAATTATTAAACTTAGGTCAAAAAAGCCATTTAAGCCTTTTCACAGTGAGATCTATGCGATATGGCCGAGAAATGTAATTTTGATGTTAACTCCCAAACCGCTGCGCAGAAGTCAACCAAACTTCACCCAATAGTGTATTTTATCACAATCTAGTAGTTACATGTGGAAATTTGGTTCTAGGACATTTGATTTGAGCGCAATCCTCAAACTTAGGTCAAAAAAGCCATTTAAGCCTTTTCACAGTGAGATCTATGCGATATGGCCGAGAAATGTAATTTTGATGTTAACTCCCAAACCGCTGCGCAGAAGTCAACCAAACTTCACCCAATAGTGTATTGTATCACAATCTAGTAGTTACATTTGAAAATTTTGTTCTAGGACATTTTGTTTGAACGCAATCATCAAACTTAATTAAAAAAGTCATTTAAGCCTTTTCACAGTGAGATCTATGCGATATGGCCGAGAAATGTAATTTTGATGTTAACTCCCAAACCGCTGTGCAGAAGTCAACCAAACTTCACCCATTAGTGTATTGTATCACAATCTAGTAGTTACATGTGGAAATTTGGTTCTAGGACATTTGATTTGAGCGCAATCCTCAAACTTAGGTCAAAAAAGCCATTTAAGCCTTTTCACATTGAGATCTATGCGATATGGCCGAGAAATGTAATTTTGATGTTAACTCCCAAACCGCTGCGCAGAAGTCAACCAAACTTCACCCAATAGTGTATTGTATCACAATCTAGTAGTTACATTTGAAAATTTTGTTCTAGGACATTTTGTTTGAACGCAATCATCAAACTTAATTAAAAAAGTCATTTAAGCCTTTTCACAGTGAGATCTATGCGATATGGCCGAGAAATGTAATTTTGATGTTAACTCCCAAACCGCTGTGCAGAAGTCAACCAAACTTCACCCATTAGTGTATTGTATCACAATCTAGTAGTTACATGTGGAAATTTGGTTCTAGGACATTTGATTTGAGCGCAATCCTCAAACTTAGGTCAAAAAAGCCATTTAAGCCTTTTCACAGTGAGATCTATGCGATATGGCCGAGAAATGTAATTTTGATGTTAACTCCCAAACCGCTGCGCAGAAGTCAACCAAACTTCACCCAATAGTGTATTGTATCACAATCTAGTAGTTACATTTGAAAATTTTGTTCTAGGACATTTTGTTTGAACGCAATCATCAAACTTAATTAAAAAAGTCATTTAAGCCTTTTCACAGTGAGATCTATGCGATATGGCCGAGAAATGTAATTTTGATGTTAACTCCCAAACCGCTGCGCAGAAGTCAACCAAACTTCACCCATTAGTGTATTGTATCACAATCTAGTAGTTACATGTGGAAATTTGGTTATTGGACATTTGATTTGAGCGCAATCCTCAAACTTAGGTCAAAAAAGCCATTTAAGCCTTTTCACAGTGAGATCTATGCGATATGGCCGAGAAATGTAATTTTGATAACTCCCAAACCGCTGCGCAGAAGTCAACCAAACTTCACCCAATAGTGTATTGTATCACATTCTAGTAGTTACATTTTAAAATTTCGTTCTAGGACATTTGGTTTGAGCGCAATTATTAACCTTAGGTCAAAAAAGCCATTTAAGCCTTTTCACAGTGAGATCTATGCGATATGGCCGAGAAATGTAATTTTGATGTTAACTCCCAAACCGTTGCGCAGAAGTAAACCAAATTTCACCCATTAGTGTATTGTATCACAATCTAGTAGTTACATGTGGAAATTTGGTTCTAGGACATTTGATTTGAGCGCAATCCTCAAACTTAGGTCAAAAAAGCCATTTAAGCCTTTTCACAGTGAGATCTATGCGATATGGCCGAGAAATGTAATTTTGATGTTAACTCCCAAACCGCTGCGCAGAAGTCAACTAAACTTCACCCAATAGTGTATTGTATCACATTCTAGTAGTTACATTTGAAAATTTCGTTCTAGGACATTTGGTTTGAGCGCAATCATTAAACTTAATTAAAAAAGTCATTTAAGCCTTTTCACAGTGAGATCTATGCGATATGGCCGAGAAATGTAATTTTGATGTTAACTCCCAAACCGCTGCACAGAAGTCAACTAAACTTCACCCAATAGTGTATTGTATCACAATCTAGTAGTTACATTTGAAAATTTTGTTCTAGGACATTTTGTTTGAACGCAATCATCAAACTTAATTAAAAAAGTCATTTAAGCCTTTTCACAGTGAGATCTATGCGATATGGCCGAGAAATGTAATTTTGATGTTAACTCCCAAACCGCTGCGCAGAAGTCAACCAAACTTCACCCAATAGTGTATTGTATCACAATCTAGTAGTTACATTTGAAAATTTTGTTCTAGGACATTTTGTTTGAACGCAATCATCAAACTTAATTAAAAAAGTCATTTAAGCCTTTTCACAGTGAGATCTATGCGATATGGCCGAGAAATGTAATTTTGATGTTAACTCCCAAACCGCTGCGCAGAAGTCAACCAAACTTCACCCAATAGTGTATTGTATCACAATCTAGTAGTTACATTTGGAAATTTGGTTCTAGGACATTTGATTTGAGCGCAATCCTCAAACTTAGGTCAAAAAAGCCATTTAAGCCTTTTCACAGTGAGATCTATGCGAGAAATGTAATTTTGATGTTAACTCCCAAACCGCTGCGCAGAAGTCAACTAAACTTCACCCATTAGTGTATTGTATCACAATCTAGTAGTTACATGTGGAAATTTGGTTCTAGGACATTTGGTTTGAGCGCAATCTTTAAACTTATGTCAAAAAAGCCATTTAAGCCTTTTCACAGTGAGATCTATGCGATATGGCCGAGAAATGTAATTTTGATGTTAACTCCCAAACCGCTGCGCAGAAGTCAACCAAACTTCACCCATTAGTGTATTGTATCACAATCTAGTAATTACATGTGGAAATTTGGTTCTAGGACATTTGATTTGAGCGCAATCCTCAAACTTAGGTCAAAAAAGCCATTTAAGCCTTTTCACAGTGAGATCTATGCGATATGGCCGAGAAATGTAATTTTGATGTTAACTCCCAAACCGCTGCGCAGAAGTCAACCAAACTTCACCCAATAGTGTATTGTATCACAATCTAGTAGTTACTTTTGAAAATTTTGTTCTAGGACATTTTGTTTGAACGCAATCATCAAACTTAATTAAAAAAGTCATTTAAGCCTTTTCACAGTGAGATCTATGCGATATGGCCGAGAAATGTAATTTTGATGTTAACTCCCAAACCGCTGCGCAGAAGTCAACCAAACTTCACCCATTAGTGTATTGTATCACAATCTAGTAGTTACATGTGGAAATTTGGTTATTGGACATTTGATTTGAGCGCAATCCTCAAACTTAGGTCAAAAAAGCCATTTAAGCCTTTTCACAGGAGATCTATGCGATATGGGCGAGAAATGTAATTTTGATGTTAACTCCCAAACCGCTGCGCAGAAGTCAACCAAACTTCACCCATTAGTGTATTGTATCACAATCAAGTAGTTACATGTGGAAATTTGGTTCTAGGACATTTGATTTGAGCGCAATCCTCAAACTTAGGTCAAAAAAGCCATTTAAGCCTTTTCACAGTGAGATCTATGCGATATGGCCGAGAAATGTAATTTTGATGTTAACTCCCAAACCGCTGCGCAGAAGTCAACCAAACTTCACCCAATAGTGTATTGTATCACATTCTAGTAGTTACATTTTAAAATTTCGTTCTAGGACATTTGGTTTGAGCGCAATCATTAAACTTAGGTCAAAAAAGCCATTTAAGCCTTTTCACAGTGAGATCTATGCGATATGGCCGAGAAATGTAATTTTGATGTTAACTCCCAAACCGCTGCGCAGAAGTCAACCAAACTTCACCCAATAGTGTATTGTATCACAATCTAGTAGTTACATTTGAAAATTTTGTTCTAGGAAATTTTGTTTGAGCGCAATCATCAAACTTAATTAAAAAAGTCATTTAAGCCTTTTCACAGTGAGATCTATGCGATATGGCCGAGAAATGTAATTTTGATGTTAACTCCCAAACCGCTGCGCAGAAGTCAACCAAACTTCACCCATTAGTGTATTGTATCACAATCTAGTAGTTACATGTGAAAATTTGGTTCTAGGACATTTGATTTGAGCGCAATCCTCAAACTTAGGTCAAAAAAGCCATTTAAGCCTTTTCACAGTGAGATCTATGCGATATGGCCGAGAAATGTAATTTTGATGTTAACTCCCAAACCGCTGCGCAGAAGTCAACCAAACTTCACCCAATAGTGTATTGTATCACTTTCTAGTAGTTACATTTGAAAATTTCGTTCTAGGACATTTGGTTTGAGCGCAATTATTAAACTTAGGTCAAAAAAGCCATTTAAGCCTTTTCACAGTGATATCTATGCGATATGGCCGAGAAATGTAATTTTGATGTTAACTCCCAAACCGCTGCGCAGAAGTAAACCAAACTTCACCCATTAGTGTATTGTATCACAATCTAGTAGTTACATGTGGAAATTTGGTTCTAGGACATTTGATTTGAGCGCAATCCTCAAACTTAGGTCAAAAAAGTCATTTAAGCCTTTTCACAGTGAGATCTATGCGATATGGCCGAGAAATGTAATTTTGATGTTAACTCCCAAACAGCTGCGCAGAAGTCAACCAAACTTCACCCAATAGTGTATTGTATCACAATCTAGTAGTTACATTTGAAAATTTTGTTCTAGGAAATTTTGTTTGAGCGCAATCATCAAACTTAATTAAAAAAGTCATTTAAGCCTTTTCACAGTGAGATCTATGCGATATGGCCGAGAAATGTAATTTTGATGTTAACTCCCAAACCGCTGCGCAGAAGTCAACCAAACTTCACCCATTAGTGTATTGTATCACAATCTAGTAGTTACATGTGGAAATTTTGTTCTAGGACATTTGATTTGAGCGCAATCCTCAAACTTAGGTCAAAAAAGCCATTTAAGCCTTTTCACAGTGAGATCTATGCGATATGGCCGAGAAATGTAATTTTGATGTTAACTCCCAAACCGCTGCGCAGAAGTCAACCAAACTTCACCCAATAGTGTATTGTATCACATTCTAGTAGTTACATTTTAAAATTTCGTTCTAGGACATTTGGTTTGAGCGCAATTATTAAACTTAGGTCAAAAAAGCCATTTAAGCCTTTTCACAGTGAGATCTATGCGATATGGCCGAGAAATGTAATTTTGATGTTAACTCCCAAACCGCTGCGCAGAAGTCAACCAAACTTCACCCAATAGTGTATTTTATCACAATCTAGTAGTTACATGTGGAAATTTGGTTCTAGGACATTTGATTTGAGCGCAATCCTCAAACTTAGGTCAAAAAAGCCATTTAAGCCTTTTCACAGTGAGATCTATGCGATATGGCCGAGAAATGTAATTTTGATGTTAACTCCCAAACCGCTGCGCAGAAGTAAACCAAACTTCACCCAATAGTGTATTGTATCACAATCTAGTAGTTACATTTGGAAATTTGGTTCTAGGACATTTGATTTGAGCGCAATCCTCAAACTTAGGTCAAAAAACCATTTAAGCCTTTTCACAGTGAGATCTATGCGAGAAATGTAATTTTGATGTTAACTCCCAAACCGCTGCGCAGAAGTCAACCAAACTTCACCCAATAGTGTATTGTATCACAATCTAGTAGTTACATTCGAAAATTTTGTTCTAGGACATTTTGTTTGAACGCAATCATCAAACTTAATTAAAAAAGTCATTTAAGCCTTTTCACAGTGAGATCTATGCGATATGGCCGAGAAATGTAATTTTGATGTTAACTCCCAAACCGCTGCGCAGAAGTCAACCAAACTTCACCCAATAGTGTATTGTATCACAATCTAGTAGTTACATTTGAAAATTTTGTTCTAGGAAATTTTGTTTGAGCGCAATCATCAAACTTAATTAAAAAAGTCATTTAAGCCTTTTCACAGTGAGATCTATGCGATATGGCCGAGAAATGTAATTTTGATGTTCACTCCCAAACCGCTGCGCAGAAGTCAACCAAACTTCACCCATTAGTGTATTGTATCACAATCTAGTAGTTACATGTGGAAATTTGGTTATAGGACATTTGATTTGAGCGCAATCCTCAAACTTAGGTCAAAAAAGCCATTTAAGCCTTTTCACAGTGAGATCTATGCGATATGGCCGAGAAATGTAATTTTGAGGTTAACTCCCAAACCGCTGCGCAGAAGTCAACCAAACTTCACCCAATAGTGTATTGTATCACAATCTAGTAGTTACTTTTGAAAATTTTGTTCTAGGACATTTTGTTTGAACGCAATCATCAAACTTAATTAAAAAAGTCATTTAAGCCTTTTCACAGTGAGATCTATGCGATATGGCCGAGAAATGTAATTTTGATGTTAACTCCCAAACCGCTGCGCAGAAGTCAACCAAACTTCACCCATTAGTGTATTGTATCACAATCTAGTAGTTACATGTGGAAATTTGGTTATTGGACATTTGATTTGAGCGCAATCCTCAAACTTAGGTCAAAAAAGCCATTTAAGCCTTTTCACAGGAGATCTATGCGATATGGGCGAGAAATGTAATTTTGATGTTAACTCCCAAACCGCTGCGCAGAAGTCAACCAAACTTCACCCATTAGTGTATTGTATCACAATCAAGTAGTTACATGTGGAAATTTGGTTCTAGGACATTTGATTTGAGCGCAATCCTCAAACTTAGGTCAAAAAAGCCATTTAAGCCTTTTCACAGTGAGATCTATGCGATATGGCCGAGAAATGTAATTTTGATGTTAACTCCCAAACCGCTGCGCAGAAGTCAACCAAACTTTACCCAATAGTGTATTGTATCACATTCTAGTAGTTACATTTTAAAATTTCGTTCTAGGACATTTGGTTTGAGCGCAATCATTAAACTTAGGTCAAAAAAGCCATTTAAGCCTTTTCACAGTGAGATCTATGCGATATGGCCGAGAAATGTAATTTTGATGTTAACTCCCAAACCGCTGCGCAGAAGTCAACCAAACTTCACCCAATAGTGTATTGTATCACAATCTAGTAGTTACATTTGAAAATTTTGTTCTAGGAAATTTTGTTTGAGCGCAATCATCAAACTTAATTAAAAAAGTCATTTAAGCCTTTTCACAGTGAGATCTATGCGATATGGCCGAGAAATGTAATTTTGATGTTAACTCCCAAACCGCTGCGCAGAAGTCAACCAAACTTCACCCATTAGTGTATTGTATCACAATCTAGTAGTTACATGTGAAAATTTTGTTCTAGGACATTTGATTTGAGCGCAATCCTCAAACTTAGGTCAAAAAAGCCATTTAAGCCTTTTCACAGTGAGATCTATGCGATATGGCCGAGAAATGTAATTTTGATGTTAACTCCCAAACCGCTGCGCAGAAGTCAACCAAACTTCACCCAATAGTGTATTGTATCACTTTCTAGTAGTTACATGTGGAAATTTTGTTCTAGGACATTTGATTTGAGCGCAATCCTCAAACTTAGGTCAAAAAAGCCATTTAAGCCTTTTCACAGTGAGATCTATGCGATATGGCCGAGAAATGTAATTTTGATGTTAACTCCCAAACCGCTGCGCAGAAGTCAACCAAACTTCACCCAATAGTGTATTGTATCACATTCTAGTAGTTACATTTTAAAATTTCGTTCTAGGACATTTGGTTTGAGCGCAATTATTAAACTTAGGTCAAAAAAGCCATTTAAGCCTTTTCACAGTGAGATCTATGCGATATGGCCGAGAAATGTAATTTTGATGTTAACTCCCAAACCGCTGCGCAGAAGTCAACCAAACTTCACCCAATAGTGTATTTTATCACAATCTAGTAGTTACATGTGGAAATTTGGTTCTAGGACATTTGATTTGAGCGCAATCCTCAAACTTAGGTCAAAAAAGCCATTTAAGCCTTTTCACAGTGAGATCTATGCGATATGGCCGAGAAATGTAATTTTGATGTTAACTCCCAAACCGCTGCGCAGAAGTCAACCAAACTTCACCCAATAGTGTATTTTATCACAATCTAGTAGTTACATTTGGAAATTTGGTTCTAGGACATTTGATTTGAGCGCAATCCTCAAACTTAGGTCAAAAAACCATTTAAGCCTTTTCACAGTGAGATCTATGCGAGAAATGTAATTTTGATGTTAACTCCCAAACCGCTGCGCAGAAGTCAACCAAACTTCACCCAATAGTGTATTGTATCACAATCTAGTAGTTACATTGGAAAATTTTGTTCTAGGACATTTTGTTTGAACGCAATCATCAAACTTAATTAAAAAAGTCATTTAAGCCTTTTCACAGTGAGATCTATGCGATATGGCCGAGAAATGTAATTTTGATGTTAACTCCCAAACCGCTGCGCAGAAGTCAACCAAACTTCACCCAATAGTGTATTGTATCACAATCTAGTAGTTACATTTGAAAATTTTGTTCTAGGAAATTTTGTTTGAGCGCAATCATCAAACTTAATTAAAAAAGTCATTTAAGCCTTTTCACAGTGAGATCTATGCGATATGGCCGAGAAATGTAATTTTGATGTTCACTCCCAAACCGCTGCGCAGAAGTCAACCAAACTTCACCCATTAGTGTATTGTATCACAATCTAGTAGTTACATGTGGAAATTTGGTTATAGGACATTTGATTTGAGCGCAATCCTCAAACTTAGGTCAAAAAAGCCATTTAAGCCTTTTCACAGTGAGATCTATGCGATATGGCCGAGAAATGTAATTTTGAGGTTAACTCCCAAACCGCTGCGCAGAAGTCAACCAAACTTCACCCATTAGTGTATTGTATCACAATCTAGTAGTTACATTTGGAAATTTGGTTCTAGGACATTTGATTTGAGCGTAATCCTCAAACTTAATTAAAAAAGTCATTTAAGCCTTTTCACAGTAAGATCTATGCGATATGGCCAAGAAATGTAATTTTGATGTTAACTCCCAAACCGCTGCGCAGAAGTCAACCAAACTTCACCCAATAGTGTATTGTATCACAATCTATTAGTTACATTTGAAAATTTTGTTCTAGGAAATTTTGTTTGAGCGCAATCATCAAACTTAATTAAAAAAGTCATTTAAGCCTTTTCACAGTGAGATCTATGCGATATGGCCGAGAAATGTAATTTTGATGTTAACTCCCAAACCGCTGCGCAGAAGTCAACCAAACTTCACCCATTAGTGTATTGTATCACAATCTAGTAGTTACATGTGGAAATTTGGTTCTAGGACATTTGATTTGAGCGCAATCCTCAAACTTAGGTCAAAAAAGCCATTTAAGCCTTTTCACAGTGAGATCTATGCGATATGGCCGAGAAATGTAATTTTGATAACTCCCAAACCGCTGCGCAGAAGTCAACCAAACTTCACCCAATAGTGTATTGTATCACATTCTAGTAGTTACATTTTAAAATTTCGTTCTAGGACATTTGGTTTGAGCGCAATTATTAAACTTAGGTCAAAAAAGCCATTTAAGCCTTTTCACAGTGAGATCTATGCGATATGGCCGAGAAATGTAATTTTGATGTTAACTCCCAAACCGTTGCGCAGAAGTAAACCAAATTTCACCCATTAGTGTATTGTATCACAATCTAGTAGTTACATGTGGAAATTTGGTTCTAGGACATTTGATTTGAGCGCAATCCTCAAACTTAGGTCAAAAAAGCCATTTAAGCCTTTTCACAGTGAGATCTATGCGATATGGCCGAGAAATGTAATTTTGATGTTAACTCCCAAACCGCTGCGCAGAAGTCAACTAAACTTCACCCAATAGTGTATTGTATCACATTCTAGTAGTTACATTTGAAAATTTCGTTCTAGGACATTTGGTTTGAGCGCAATCATTAAACTTAATTAAAAAAGTCATTTAAGCCTTTTCACAGTGAGATCTATGCGATATGGCCGAGAAATGTAATTTTGATGTTAACTCCCAAACCGCTGCGCAGAATTCAACCAAACTTCACCCAATAGTGTATTGTATCACAATCTAGTAGTTACATTCGAAAATTTTGTTCTAGGACATTTTGTTTGAACGCAATCATCAAACTTAATTAAAAAAGTCATTTAAGCCTTTTCACAGTGAGATCTATGTGATATGGCCGAGAAATGTAATTTTGATGTTAACTCCCAAACCGCTGCGCAGAAGTCAACAAAACTTCACCCAATAGTGTATTGTATCACAATCTAGTAGTTACATTTGAAAATTTTGTTCTAGGACATTTTGTTTGAACGCAATCATCAAACTTAATTAAAAAAGTCATTTAAGCCTTTTCACAGTGAGATCTATGCGATATGGCCGAGAAATGTAATTTTGATGTTAACTCCCAAACCGCTGCGCAGAAGTCAACCAAACTTCACCCAATAGTGTATTGTATCACAATCTAGTAGTTACATTTGGAAATTTGGTTCTAGGACATTTGATTTGAGCGCAATCCTCAAACTTAGGTCAAAAAAGCCATTTAAGCCTTTTCACAGTGAGATCTATGCGATATGGCCGAGAAATGTAATTTTGATGTTAACTCCCAAACCGCTGCGCAGAAGTCAACCAAACTTCTCCCAATAGTGTATTGTATCACAATCTAGTAGTTACATTTGAAAATTTTGTTCTAGGAAATTTTGTTTGAGCGCAATCATCAAACTTAATTAAAAAAGTCATTTAAGCCTTTTCACAGTGAGATCTATGCGATATGGCCGAGAAATGTAATTTTGATGTTCACTCCCAAACCGCTGCGCAGAAGTCAACCAAACTTCACCCATTAGTGTATTGTATCACAATCTAGTAGTTACATGTAGAAATTTGGTTATAGGACATTTGATTTGAGCGCAATCCTCAAACTTAGGTCAAAAAAGCCATTTAAGCCTTTTCACAGTGAGATCTATGCGATATGGCCGAGAAATGTAATTTTGAGGTTAACTCCCAAACCGCTGCGCAGAAGTCAACCAAACTTCACCCATTAGTGTATTGTATCACAATCTAAAAGTTACATTTGGAAATTTGGTTCTAGGACATTTGATTTGAGCGTAATCCTCAAACTTAGGTCAAAAAAGCCATTTAAGCCTTTTCACAGTGAGATCTATGCGATATGGCCGAGAAATGTAATTTTGATGTTAACTCCCAAACCGCTTCGCAGAAGTCAACCAAACTTCACCCAATAGTGTATTGTATCACATTCTAGTAGTTACATTTGAAAATTTCGTTCTAGGACATTTGGTTTGAGCGCAATCTTTAAACTTATGTCAAAAAAGCCATTTAAGCCTTTTCACAGTGAGATCTATGCGATATGGCCGAGAAATGTAATTTTGATGTTAACTCCCAAACCGCTGCGCAGAAGTCAACCAAACTTCACCCAATAGTGTAATGTATCACATTCTAGTAGTTACATTTGAAAATTTCGTTCTAGGACATTTGGTTTGAGCGCAATTATTAAACTTAGGTCAAAAAAGCCATTTAAGCCTTTTCACAGTGAGATCTATGCGATATGGCCGAGAAATGTAATTTTGATGTTAACTCCCAAACCGCTGCGCAGAAGTAAACCAAACTTCACCCATTAGTGTATTGTATCACAATCTAGTAGTTACATGTGGAAATTTGGTTCTAGGACATTTGATTTGAGCGCAATCCTCAAACTTAGGTCAAAAAAGCCATTTAAGCCTTTTCACAGTGAGATCTATGCGATATGGCCGAGAAATGTAATTTTGATGTTAACTCCCAAACCGCTGCGCAAAAGTCAACTAAACTTCACCCAATAGTGTATTGTATCACATTCTAGTAGTTACATTTGAAAATTTCGTTCTAGGACATTTGGTTTGAGTGCAATCATTAAACTTAATTAAAAAAGTCATTTAAGCCTTTTCACAGTGAGATCTATGCGATATGGCCGAGAAATGTAATTTTGATGTTAACTCCCAAACCGCTGCGCAGAAGTCAACCAAACTTCACCCAATAGTGTATTGTATCACAATCTAGTAGTTACATTTGAAAATTTGGTTCTAGGACATTTGATTTGAGCGCAATCCTCAAACTTAGGTCAAAAAAGCCATTTAAGCCTTTTCACAGTGAGATCTATGAGAGAAATGTAATTTTGATGTTAACTCCCAAACCGCTGCGCAGAAGTCAACCAAACTTCACCCAATAGTGTATTGTATCACAATCTAGTAGTTACATTCGAAAATTTTGTTCTAGGACATTTTGTTTGAACGCAATCATCAAACTTAATTAAAAAAGTCATTTAAGCCTTTTCACAGTGAGATCTATGCGATATGGCCGAGAAATGTAATTTTGATGTTAACTCCCAAACCGCTGCGCAGAAGTCAACCAAACTTCACCCAATAGTGTATTGTATCACAATCTAGTAGTTACATTTGAAAATTTTGTTCTAGGAAATTTTGTTTGAGCGCAATCATCAAACTTAATTAAAAAAGTCATTTAAGCCTTTTCACAGTGAGATCTATGCGATATGGCCGAGAAATGTAATTTTGATGTTCACTCCCAAACCGCTGCGCAGAAGTCAACCAAACTTCACCCATTAGTGTATTGTATCACAATCTAGTAGTTACATTTGGAAATTTGGTTATAGGACATTTGATTTGAGCGCAATCCTCAAACTTAGGTCAAAAAAGCCATTTAAGCCTTTTCACAGTGAGATCAATGCGATATGGCCGAGAAATGTAATTTTGAGGTTAACTCCCAAACCGCTGCGCAGAAGTCAACCAAACTTCACCCAATAGTGTATTGTATCACAATCTAGTAGTTACTTTTGAAAATTTTGTTCTAGGACATTTTGTTTGAACGCAATCATCAAACTTAATTAAAAAAGTCATTTAAGCCTTTTCACAGTGAGATCTATGCGATATGGCCGAGAAATGTAATTTTGATGTTAACTCCCAAACCGCTGCGCAGAAGTCAACCAAACTTCACCCATTAATGTATTGTATCACAATCTAGTAGTTACATGTGGAAATTTGGTTATTGGACATTTGATTTGAGCGCAATCCTCAAACTTAATTAAAAAAGTCATTTAAGCCTTTTCACAGTGAGATCTATGCGATATGGCCGAGAAATGTAATTTTGATGTTAACTCCCAAACCGCTGCGCAGAAGTCAACCAAACTTCACCCAATAGTGTATTGTATCACAATCTAGTAGTTACATTTGGAAATTTGGTTCTAGGACATTTGATTTGAGCGCAATCCTCAAACTTAGGTCAAAAAAGCCATTTAAGCCTTTTCACAGTGAGATCTATGCGAGAAATGTAATTTTGATGTTAACTCCCAAACCGCTGCGCAGAAGTCAACCAAACTTCACCCAATAGTGTATTGTATCACAATCTAGTAGTTACATTCGAAAATTTTGTTCTAGGACATTTTGTTTGAACGCAATCATCAAACTTAATTAAAAAAGTCATTTAAGCCTTTTCACAGTGAGATCTATGCGATATGGCCGAGAAATGTAATTTTGATGTTAACTCCCAAACCGCTGCGCAGAAGTCAACCAAACTTCTCCCAATAGTGTATTGTATCACAATCTAGTAGTTACATTTGAAAATTTTGTTCTAGGAAATTTTGTTTGAGCGCAATCATCAAACTTAATTAAAAAAGTCATTTAAGCCTTTTCACAGTGAGATCTATGCGATATGGCCGAGAAATGTAATTTTGATGTTCACTCCCAAACCGCTGCGCAGAAGTCAACCAAACTTCACCCATTAGTGTATTGTATCACAATCTAGTAGTTACATGTAGAAATTTGGTTATAGGACATTTGATTTGAGCGCAATCCTCAAACTTAGGTCAAAAAAGCCATTTAAGCCTTTTCACAGTGAGATCTATGCGATATGGCCGAGAAATGTAATTTTGAGGTTAACTCCCAAACCGCTGCGCAGAAGTCAACCAAACTTCACCCATTAGTGTATTGTATCACAATCTAAAAGTTACATTTGGAAATTTGGTTCTAGGACATTTGATTTGAGCGTAATCCTCAAACTTAGGTCAAAAAAGCAATTTAAGCCTTTTCACAGTGAGATCTATGCGATATGGCCGAGAAATGTAATTTTGATGTTAACTCCCAAACCGCTTCGCAGAAGTCAACCAAACTTCACCCAATAGTGTATTGTATCACATTCTAGTAGTTACATTTGAAAATTTCGTTCTAGGACATTTGGTTTGAGCGCAATCTTTAAACTTATGTCAAAAAAGCCATTTAAGCCTTTTCACAGTGAGATCTATGCGATATGGCCGAGAAATGTAATTTTGATGTTAACTCCCAAACCGCTGCGCAGAAGTCAACCAAACTTCACCCAATAGTGTAATGTATCACATTCTAGTAGTTACATTTGAAAATTTCGTTCTAGGACATTTGGTTTGAGCGCAATTATTAAACTTAGGTCAAAAAAGCCATTTAAGCCTTTTCACAGTGAGATCTATGCGATATGGCCGAGAAATGTAATTTTGATGTTAACTCCCAAACCGCTGCGCAGAAGTAAACCAAACTTCACCCATTAGTGTATTGTATCACAATCTAGTAGTTACATGTGGAAATTTGGTTCTAGGACATTTGATTTGAGCGCAATCCTCAAACTTAGGTCAAAAAAGCCATTTAAGCCTTTTCACAGTGAGATCTATGCGATATGGCCGAGAAATGTAATTTTGATGTTAACTCCCAAACCGCTGCGCAAAAGTCAACTAAACTTCACCCAATAGTGTATTGTATCACATTCTAGTAGTTACATTTGAAAATTTCGTTCTAGGACATTTGGTTTGAGTGCAATCATTAAACTTAATTAAAAAAGTCATTTAAGCCTTTTCACAGTGAGATCTATGCGATATGGCCGAGAAATGTAATTTTGATGTTAACTCCCAAACCGCTGCGCAGAAGTCAACCAAACTTCACCCAATAGTGTATTGTATCACAATCTAGTAGTTACATTTGAAAATTTGGTTCTAGGACATTTGATTTGAGCGCAATCCTCAAACTTAGGTCAAAAAAGCCATTTAAGCCTTTTCACAGTGAGATCTATGAGAGAAATGTAATTTTGATGTTAACTCCCAAACCGCTGCGCAGAAGTCAACCAAACTTCACCCAATAGTGTATTGTATCACAATCTAGTAGTTACATTCGAAAATTTTGTTCTAGGACATTTTGTTTGAACGCAATCATCAAACTTAATTAAAAAAGTCATTTAAGCCTTTTCACAGTGAGATCTATGCGATATGGCCGAGAAATGTAATTTTGATGTTAACTCCCAAACCGCTGCGCAGAAGTCAACCAAACTTCACCCAATAGTGTATTGTATCACAATCTAGTAGTTACATTTGAAAATTTTGTTCTAGGAAATTTTGTTTGAGCGCAATCATCAAACTTAATTAAAAAAGTCATTTAAGCCTTTTCACAGTGAGATCTATGCGATATGGCCGAGAAATGTAATTTTGATGTTCACTCCCAAACCGCTGCGCAGAAGTCAACCAAACTTCACCCATTAGTGTATTGTATCACAATCTAGTAGTTACATGTGGAAATTTGGTTATAGGACATTTGATTTGAGCGCAATCCTCAAACTTAGGTCAAAAAAGCCATTTAAGCCTTTTCACAGTGAGATCTATGCGATATGGCCGAGAAATGTAATTTTGAGGTTAACTCCCAAACCGCTGCGCAGAAGTCAACCAAACTTCACCCAATAGTGTATTGTATCACAATCTAGTAGTTACTTTTGAAAATTTTGTTCTAGGACATTTTGTTTGAACGCAATCATCAAACTTAATTAAAAAAGTCATTTAAGCCTTTTCACAGTGAGATCTATGCGATATGGCCGAGAAATGTAATTTTGATGTTAACTCCCAAACCGCTGCGCAGAAGTCAACCAAACTTCACCCATTAGTGTATTGTATCACAATCTAGTAGTTACATGTGGAAATTTGGTTATTGGACATTTGATTTGAGCGCAATCCTCAAACTTAGGTCAAAAAAGCCATTTAAGCCTTTTCACAGGAGATCTATGCGATATGGGCGAGAAATGTAATTTTGATGTTAACTCCCAAACCGCTGCGCAGAAGTCAACCAAACTTCACCCATTAGTGTATTGTATCACAATCAAGTAGTTACATGTGGAAATTTGGTTCTAGGACATTTGATTTGAGCGCAATCCTCAAACTTAGGTCAAAAAAGCCATTTAAGCCTTTTCACAGTGAGATCTATGCGATATGGCCGAGAAATGTAATTTTGATGTTAACTCCCAAACCGCTGCGCAGAAGTCAACCAAACTTCACCCAATAGTGTATTGTATCACATTCTAGTAGTTACATTTTAAAATTTCGTTCTAGGACATTTGGTTTGATCGCAATCATTAAACTTAGGTCAAAAAAGCCATTTAAGCCTTTTCACAGTGAGATCTATGCGATATGGCCGAGAAATGTAATTTTGATGTTAACTCCCAAACCGCTGCGCAGAAGTACACCAAACTTCACCCAATAGTGTATTGTATCACAATCTAGTAGTTACATTTGAAAATTTTGTTCTAGGAAATTTTGTTTGAGCGCAATCATCAAACTTAATTAAAAAAGTCATTTAAGCCTTTTCACAGTGAGATCTATGCGATATGGCCGAGAAATGTAATTTTGATGTTAACTCCCAAACCGCTGCGCAGAAGTCAACCAAACTTCACCCATTAGTGTATTGTATCACAATCTAGTAGTTACATGTGAAAATTTGGTTCTAGGACATTTGATTTGAGCGCAATCCTCAAACTTAGGTCAAAAAAGCCATTTAAGCCTTTTCACAGTGAGATCTATGCGATATGGCCGAGAAATGTAATTTTGATGTTAACTCCCAAACCGCTGCGCAAAAGTCAACCAAACTTCACCCAATAGTGTATTGTATCACTTTCTAGTAGTTACATTTGAAAATTTCGTTCTAGGACATTTGGTTTGAGCGCAATTATTAAACTTAGGTCAAAAAAGCCATTTAAGCCTTTTCACAGTGATATCTATGCGATATGGCCGAGAAATGTAATTTTGATGTTAACTCCCAAACCGCTGCGCAGAAGTAAACCAAACTTCACCCATTAGTGTATTGTATCACAATCTAGTAGTTACATGTGGAAATTTGGTTCTAGGACATTTGATTTGAGCGCAATCCTCAAACTTAGGTCAAAAAAGTCATTTAAGCCTTTTCACAGTGAGATCTATGCGATATGGCCGAGAAATGTAATTTTGATGTTAACTCCCAAACCGCTGCGCAGAAGTCAACCAAACTTCACCCAATAGTGTATTGTATCACAATCTAGTAGTTACATTTGAAAATTTTGTTCTAGGAAATTTTGTTTGAGCGCAATCATCAAACTTAATTAAAAAAGTCATTTAAGCCTTTTCACAGTGAGATCTATGCGATATGGCCGAGAAATGTAATTTTGATGTTAACTCCCAAACCGCTGCGCAGAAGTCAACCAAACTTCACCCATTAGTGTATTGTATCACAATCTAGTAGTTACATGTGGAAATTTTGTTCTAGGACATTTGATTTGAGCGCAATCCTCAAACTTAGGTCAAAAAAGCCATTTAAGCCTTTTCACAGTGAGATCTATGCGATATGGCCGAGAAATGTAATTTTGATGTTAACTCCCAAACCGCTGCGCAGAAGTCAACCAAACTTCACCCAATAGTGTATTGTATCACATTCTAGTAGTTACATTTTAAAATTTCGTTCTAGGACATTTGGTTTGAGCGCAATTATTAAACTTAGGTCAAAAAAGCCATTTAAGCCTTTTCACAGTGAGATCTATGCGAGAAATGTAATTTTGATGTTAACTCCCAAACCGCTGCGCAGAAGTCAACCAAACTTCACCCAATAGTGTATTTTATCACAATCTAGTAGTTACATTTGGAAATTTGGTTCTAGGACATTTGATTTGAGCGCAATCCTCAAACTTAGGTCAAAAAACCATTTAAGCCTTTTCACAGTGAGATCTATGCGAGAAATGTAATTTTGATGTTAACTCCCAAACCGCTGCGCAGAAGTCAACCAAACTTCACCCAATAGTGTATTGTATCACAATCTAGTAGTTACATTGGAAAATTTTGTTCTAGGACATTTTGTTTGAACGCAATCATCAAACTTAATTAAAAAAGTCATTTAAGCCTTTTCACAGTGAGATCTATGCGATATGGCCGAGAAATGTAATTTTGATGTTAACTCCCAAACCGCTGCGCAGAAGTCAACCAAACTTCACTCAATAGTGTATTGTATCACAATCTAGTAGTTACATTTGAAAATTTTGTTCTAGGAAATTTTGTTTGAGCGCAATCATCAAACTTAATTAAAAAAGTCATTTAAGCCTTTTCACAGTGAGATCTATGCGATATGGCCGAGAAATGTAATTTTGATGTTCACTCCCAAACCGCTGCGCAGAAGTCAACCAAACTTCACCCATTAGTGTATTGTATCACAATCTAGTAGTTACATGTGGAAATTTGGTTATAGGACATTTGATTTGAGCGCAATCCTCAAACTTAGGTCAAAAAAGCCATTTAAGCCTTTTCACAGTGAGATCTATGCGATATGGCCGAGAAATGTAATTTTGAGGTTAACTCCCAAACCGCTGCGCAGAAGTCAACCAAACTTCACCCATTAGTGTATTGTATCACAATCTAGTAGTTACATTTGGAAATTTGGTTCTAGGACATTTGATTTGAGCGTAATCCTCAAACTTAATTAAAAAAGTCATTTAAGCCTTTTCACAGTAAGATCTATGCGATATGGCCAAGAAATGTAATTTTGATGTTAACTCCCAAACCGCTGCGCAGAAGTCAACCAAACTTCACCCAATAGTGTATTGTATCACAATCTATTAGTTACATTTGAAAATTTTGTTCTAGGAAATTTTGTTTGAGCGCAATCATCAAACTTAATTAAAAAAGTCATTTAAGCCTTTTCACAGTGAGATCTATGCGATATGGCCGAGAAATGTAATTTTGATGTTAACTCCCAAACCGCTGCGCAGAAGTCAACCAAACTTCACCCATTAGTGTATTGTATCACAATCTAGTAGTTACATGTGGAAATTTGGTTCTAGGACATTTGATTTGAGCGCAATCCTCAAACTTAGGTCAAAAAAGCCATTTAAGCCTTTTCACAGTGAGATCTATGCGATATGGCCGAGAAATGTAATTTTGATAACTCCCAAACCGCTGCGCAGAAGTCAACCAAACTTCACCCAATAGTGTATTGTATCACATTCTAGTAGTTACATTTTAAAATTTCGTTCTAGGACATTTGGTTTGAGCGCAATTATTAAACTTAGGTCAAAAAAGCCATTTAAGCCTTTTCACAGTGAGATCTATGCGATATGGCCGAGAAATGTAATTTTGATGTTAACTCCCAAACCGTTGCGCAGAAGTAAACCAAATTTCACCCATTAGTGTATTGTATCACAATCTAGTAGTTACATGTGGAAATTTGGTTCTAGGACATTTGATTTGAGCGCAATCCTCAAACTTAGGTCAAAAAAGCCATTTAAGCCTTTTCACAGTGAGATCCATGCGATATGGCCGAGAAATGTAATTTTGATGTTAACTCCCAAACCGCTGCGCAGAAGTCAACTAAACTTCACCCAATAGTGTATTGTATCACATTCTAGTAGTTACATTTGAAAATTTCGTTCTAGGACATTTGGTTTGAGCGCAATCATTAAACTTAATTAAAAAAGTCATTTAAGCCTTTTCACAGTGAGATCTATGCGATATGGCCGAGAAATGTAATTTTGATGTTAACTCCCAAACCGCTGCGCAGAATTCAACCAAACTTCACCCAATAGTGTATTGTATCACAATCTAGTAGTTACATTCGAAAATTTTGTTCTAGGACATTTTGTTTGAACGCAATCATCAAACTTAATTAAAAAAGTCATTTAAGCCTTTTCACAGTGAGATCTATGTGATATGGCCGAGAAATGTAATTTTGATGTTAACTCCCAAACCGCTGCGCAGAAGTCAACCAAACTTCACCCAATAGTGTATTGTATCACAATCTAGTAGTTACATTTGAAAATTTTGTTCTAGGACATTTTGTCTGAACGCAATCATCAAACTTAATTAAAAAAGTCATTTAAGCCTTTTCACAGTGAGATCTATGCGATATGGCCGAGAAATGTAATTTTGATGTTAACTCCCAAACCGCTGCGCAGAAGTCAACCAAACTTCACCCAATAGTGTATTGTATCACAATCTAGTAGTTACATTTGGAAATTTGGTTCTAGGACATTTGATTTGAGCGCAATCCTCAAACTTAGGTCAAAAAAGCCATTTAAACCTTTTCACAGTGAGATCTATGCGAGAAATGTAATTTTGATGTTAACTCCCAAACCGCTGCGCAGAAGTCAACCAAACTTCACCCAATAGTGTATTGTATCACAATCTAGTAGTTACATTTGAAAATTTGGTTCTAGGACATTTGATTTGAGCGCAATCCTCAAACTTAGGTCAAAAAAGCCATTTAAGCCTTTTCACAGTGAGATCTATGAGAGAAATGTAATTTTGATGTTAACTCCCAAACCGCTGCGCAGAAGTCAACCAAACTTCACCCAATAGTGTATTGTATCACAATCTAGTAGTTACATTCGAAAATTTTGTTCTAGGACATTTTGTTTGAACGCAATCATCAAACTTAATTAAAAAAGTCATTTAAGCCTTTTCACAGTGAGATCTATGCGATATGGCCGAGAAATGTAATTTTGATGTTAACTCCCAAACCGCTGCGCAGAAGTCAACCAAACTTCACCCAATAGTGTATTGTATCACAATCTAGTAGTTACATTTGAAAATTTTGTTCTAGGAAATTTTGTTTGAGCGCAATCATCAAACTTAATTAAAAAAGTCATTTAAGCCTTTTCACAGTGAGATCTATGCGATATGGCCGAGAAATGTAATTTTGATGTTAACTCCCAAACCGCTGCGCAGAAGTCAACCAAACTTCACCCATTAGTGTATTGTATCACAATCTAGTAGTTACATTTGAAAATTTGGTTCTAGGACATTTGATTTGAGCGCAATCCTCAAACTTAGGTCAAAAAAGCCATTTAAGCCTTTTCACAGTGAGATCTATGCGATATGGCCGAGAAATGTAATTTTGATTTTAACTCCCAAACCGCTGCGCAGAAGTCAACCAAACTTCACCCAATAGTGTATTGTATCACATTCTAGTAGTTACATTTGAAAATTTCGTTCTAGGACATTTGGTTTGAGCGCAATTATTAAACTTAGGTCAAAAAAGCCATTTAAGCCTTTTCACAGTGAGATCTATGCGATATGGCCGAGAAATGTAATTTTGATGTTAACTCCCAAACCGCTGCGCAGAAGTAAACCAAACTTCACCCATTAGTGTATTGTATCACAATCTAGTAGTTACATGTGGAAATTTGGTTCTAGGACATTTGATTTGAGCGCAATCCTCAAACTTAGGTCAAAAAAGCCATTTAAGCCTTTTCACAGTGAGATCTATGCGATATGGCCGAGAAATGTAATTTTGATGTTAACTCCCAAACCGCTGCGCAGAAGTCAACTAAACTTCACCCAATAGTGTATTGTATCACATTCTAGTAGTTACATTTGAAAATTTCGTTCTAGGACATTTGGTTTGAGCGCAATCATTAAACTTAATTAAAAAAGTCATTTAAGCCTTTTCACAGTGAGATCTATGCGATATGGCCGAGAAATGTAATTTTGATGTTAACTCCCAAACCGCTGCGCAGAAGTCAACCAAACTTCACCCAATAGTGTATTGTATCACAATCTAGTAGTTACATTTGAAAATTTTGTTCTAGGACATTTTGTTTGAACGCAATCATCAAACTTAATTTAAAAAGTCATTTAAGCCTTTTCACAGTGAGATCTATGCGATATGGCCGAGAAATGTAATTTTGATGTTAACTCCCAAACCGCTGCGCAGAAGTCAACCAAACTTCACCCAATAGTGTATTGTATCACAATCTAGTAGTTACATTTGAAAATTTTGTTCTAGGACATTTTGTTTGAGCGCAATCATCAAACTTAATTAAAAAAGTCATTTAAGCCTTTTCACAGTGAGATCTATGCGATATGGCCGAGAAATGTAATTTTGATGTTAACTCCCAAACCGCTGCGCAGAAGTCAACCAAACTTCACCCATAAGTGTATTGTATCACAATCTAGTAGTTACATGTGGAAATTTGGTTCTAGGACATTTGATTTGAGCGCAATCCTCAAACTTAGGTCAAAAAAGCCATTTAAGCCTTTTCACAGTGAGATCTATGCGATATGGCCGAGAAATGTAATTTTGATGTTAACTCCCAAACCGCTGCGCAGAAGTCAACCAAACTTCACCCAATAGTGTATTGTATCACATTCTAGTAGTTACATTTGAAAATTTCGTTCTAGGACATTTGGTTTGAGCGCAATCATTAAACTTAGGTCAAAAAAGCCATTTAAGCCTTTTCACAGTGAGATCTATGCGATATGGCCGAGAAATGTAATTTTGATGTTAACTCCCAAACCGCTGCGCAGAAGTCAACCAAACTTCACCCAATAGTGTATTGTATCACAATCTAGTAGTTACATTTGAAAATTTTGTTCTAGGACATTTTGTTTGAGCGCAATCATCAAACTTAATTAAACAAGTCATTTAAGCCTTTTCACAGTGAGATCTATGCGATATGGCCGAGAAATGTAATTTTGATGTTAACTCCCAAACCGCTGCGCAGAAGTCAACCAAACTTCACCCATAAGTGTATTGTATCACAATCTAGTAGTTACATGTGGAAATTTGGTTCTAGGACATTTGATTTGAGCGCAATCCTCAAACTTAGGTCAAAAAAGCCATTTAAGCCTTTTCACAGTGAGATCTATGCGATATGGCCGAGAAATGTAATTTTGATGTTAACTCCCAAACCGCTGCGCAGAAGTCAACCAAACTTCACCCAATAGTGTATTGTATCACATTCTAGTAGTTACATTTGAAAATTTCGTTCTAGGACATTTGGTTTGAGCGCAATCATTAAACTTAGGTCAAAAAAGCCATTTAAGCCTTTTCACAGTGAGATCTATGCGATATGGCCGAGAAATGTAATTTTGATGTTAACTCCCAAACCGCTGCGCAGAAGTCAATTAAACTTCACCCAATAGTGTATTGTATCACATTCTAGTAGTTACATTTAAAAATTTCGTTCTAGGACATTTGGTTTGAGCGCAATTATTAAACTTAGGTCAAAAAAGCCATTTAAGCCTTTTCACAGTGAGATCTATGCGATATGGCCGAGAAATGTAATTTTGATGTTAACTCCCAAACCGCTGCGCAGAAGTAAACCAAACTTCACCCATTAGTGTATTGTATCACAATCTAGTAGTTACATGTGGAAATTTGGTTCTAGGACATTTGATTTGAGCGCAATCCTCAAACTTAGGTCAAAAAAGCCATTTAAGCCTTTTCACAGTGAGATCTATGCGATATGGCCGAGAAATGTAATTTTGATGTTAACTCCCAAACCGCTGCGCAGAAGTCAACCAAACTTCACCCAATAGTGTATTGTATCACAATCTAGTAGTTACATTTGAAAATTTTGTTCTAGGACATTTTGTTTGAACGCAATCATCAAACTTAATTAAAAAAGTCATTTAAGCCTTTTCACAGTGAGATCTATGCGATATGGCCGAGAAATGTAATTTTGATGTTAACTCCCAAACCGCTGCGCAGAAGTCAACCAAACTTCACCCATTAGTGTATTGTATCACAATCTAGTAGTTACATGTAGAAATTTGGTTCTAGGACATTTGATTTGAGCGCAATCCTCAAACTTAGGTCAAAAAAGCCATTTAAGCCTTTTCACAGTGAGATCTATGCGATATGGCCGAGAAATGTAATTTTGATGTTAACTCCCAAACCGCTGCGCAGAAGTTAACCAAACTTCACCCAATAGTGTATTGTATCACATTCTAGTAGTTACATTTGAAAATTTCGTTCTAGGACATTTGGTTTGAGCGCAATCATTAAACTTAATTAAAAAAGTCATTTAAGCCTTTTCACAGTGAGATCTATGCGATATGGCCGAGAAATGTAATTTTGATGTTAACTCCCAAACCGCTGCGCAGAAGTCAACCAAACTTCACCCAATAGTGTATTTTATCACAATCTAGTAGTTACATTTGGAAATTTAGTTCTAGGACATTTGATTTGAGCGCAATCTTCAAACTTAATTAAAAAAAGTCATTTAAGCCTTTTCACAGTGAGATCTATGCGATATGGCCGAGAAATGTAATTTTGATGTTCAGTCCCAAACCGCTGCGCAGAAGTCAACCAAACTTCAACCATTAGTGTATTGTATCACAATCTAGTAGTTACATGTGGAAATTTGGTTTTAGGACATTTGATTTGAGCGCAATCCTCAAACTTAGGTCAAAAAAGCCATTTAGGCCTTTTCACAGTGAGATCTATGCGATATGGCCGAGAAATGTAATTTTGATGTTAACTCCCAAACCGCTGCGCAGAAGTCAACCAA
The DNA here is from genome assembly GCF_030265065.1 of Corythoichthys intestinalis. NCBI lineage: Eukaryota > Metazoa > Chordata > Actinopteri > Syngnathiformes > Syngnathidae > Corythoichthys > Corythoichthys intestinalis. The sequence goes on along the minus strand of NW_026651595.1, from coordinate 3,390,369 downwards.
ACTTCACCCAATAGTGTATTGTATCACAATCTAGTAGTTACATTTGAAAATTTTGTTCTAGGACATTTTGTTTGAACGCAATCATCAAACTTAATTAAAAAAGTCATTTAAGCCTTTTCACAGTGAGATCTATGCGATATGGCCGAGAAATGTAATTTTGATGTTAACTCCCAAACCGCTGCGCAGAAGTCAACCAAACTTCACCCAATAGTGTATTGTATCACATTCTAGTAGTTACATTTGAAAATTTCGTTCTAGGACATTTGGTTTGAGCGCAATCATTAAACTTAGGTCAAAAAAGCCATTTAAGCCTTTTCACAGTGAGATCTATGCGATATGGCCGAGGAATGTAATTTTGATGTTAACTCCCAAACCGCTGCGCAGAAGTCAACCAAACTTCACCCAATAGTGTATTGTATCACAATCTAGTAGTTACATTTGAAAATTTTGTTCTAGGGCATTTTGTTTGAACGCAATCATCAAACTTAATTAAAAAAGTCATTTAAGCCTTTTCACAGTGAGATCTATGCGATATGGCCGAGAAATGTAATTTTGATGTTAACTCCCAAACCGCTGCGCAGAAGTCAACCAAACTTCACCCAATAGTGTATTGTATCACAATCTAGTAGTTACATTTGAAAATTTTGTTCTAGGACATTTTGTTTGAACGCAATCATCAAACTTAATTAAAAAAGTCATTTAAGCCTTTTCACAGTGAGATCTATGCGATATGGCCGAGAAATGTAATTTTGATGTTAACTCCCAAACCGCTGCGCAGAAGTCAACCAAACTTCACCCATTAGTGTATTGTATCACAATCTAGTAGTTACATGTGGAAATTTGGTTCTAGGACATTTGGTTTGAGCGCAATCCTCAAACTTAGGTCAAAAAAGCCATTTAAGCCTTTTCACAGTGAGATCTATGCGATATGGCCGAGAAATGTAATTTTGATGTTAACTCCCAAACCGCTGCGCAGAAGTCAACCAAACTTCACCCAATAGTGTATTGTATCACAATCTAGTAGTTACATTTGAAAATTTTGTTCTAGGACATTTTGTTTGAGCGCAATCATCAAACTTAATTAAAAAAGTCATTTAGGCCTTTTCACAGTGAGATCTATGCGATATGGCCGAGAAATGTAATTTTGATGTTAACTCCCAAACCGCTGCGCAGAAGTCAACCAAACTTCACCCATAAGTGTATTGTATCACAATCTAGTAGTTACATGTGGAAATTTGGTTCTAGGACATTTGATTTGAGCGCAATCCTCAAACTTAGGTCAAAAAAGCCATTTAAGCCTTTTCACAGTGAGATCTATGCGATATGGCCGAGAAATGTAATTTTGATGTTAACTCCCAAACCGCTGCGCAGAAGTCAACCAAACTTCACCCAATAGTGTATTGTATCACATTCTAGTAGTTACATTTGAAAATTTCGTTCTAGGACATTTGGTTTGAGCGCAATCATTAAACTTAGGTCAAAAAAGCCATTTAAGCCTTTTCACAGTGAGATCTATGCGATATGGCCGAGAAATGTAATTTTGATGTTAACTCCCAAACCGCTGCGCAGAAGTCAATTAAACTTCACCCAATAGTGTATTGTATCACATTCTAGTAGTTACATTTAAAAATTTCGTTCTAGGACATTTGGTTTGAGCGCAATTATTAAACTTAGGTCAAAAAAGCCATTTAAGCCTTTTCACAGTGAGATCTATGCGATATGGCCGAGAAATGTAATTTTGATGTTAACTCCCAAACCGCTGCGCAGAAGTAAACCAAACTTCACCCATTAGTGTATTGTATCACAATCTAGTAGTTACATGTGGAAATTTGGTTCTAGGACATTTGATTTGAGCGCAATCCTCAAACTTAGGTCAAAAAAGCCATTTAAGCCTTTTCACAGTGAGATCTATGCGATATGGCCGAGAAATGTAATTTTGATGTTAACTCCCAAACCGCTGCGCAGAAGTCAACCAAACTTCACCCAATAGTGTATTGTATCACAATCTAGTAGTTACATTTGAAAATTTTGTTCTAGGACATTTTGTTTGAACGCAATCATCAAACTTAATTAAAAAAGTCATGTAAGCCTTTTCACAGTGAGATCTATGCGATATGGCCGAGAAATGTAATTTTGATGTTAACTCCCAAACCGCTGCGCAGAAGTCAACCAAACTTCACCCATTAGTGTATTGTATCACAATCTAGTAGTTACATGTGGAAATTTGGTTCTAGGACATTTGATTTGAGCGCAATCCTCAAACTTAGGTCAAAAAAGCCATTTAAGCCTTTTCACAGTGAGATCTATGCGATATGGCCGAGAAATGTAATTTTGATGTTAACTCCCAAACCGCTGCGCAGAAGTTAACCAAACTTCACCCAATAGTGTATTGTATCACATTCTAGTAGTTACATTTGAAAATTTCGTTCTAGGACATTTGGTTTGAGCGCAATCATTAAACTTAATTAAAAAAGTCATTTAAGCCTTTTCACAGTGAGATCTATGCGATATGGCCGAGAAATGTAATTTTGATGTTAACTCCCAAACCGCTGCGCAGAAGTCAACCAAACTTCACCCAATAGTGTATTTTATCACAATCTAGTAGTTACATTTGGAAATTTAGTTCTAGGACATTTGATTTGAGCGCAATCTTCAAACTTAATTAAAAAAAGTCATTTAAGCCTTTTCACAGTGAGATCTATGCGATATGGCCGAGAAATGTAATTTTGATGTTCACTCCCAAACCGCTGCGCAGAAGTCAACCAAACTTCAACCATTAGTGTATTGTATCACAATCTAGTAGTTACATGTGGAAATTTGGTTTTAGGACATTTGATTTGAGCGCAATCCTCAAACTTAGGTCAAAAAAGCCATTTAAGCCTTTTCACAGTGAGATCTATGCGATATGGCCGAGAAATGTAATTTTGATGTTAACTCCCAAACCGCTGCGCAGAAGTCAACCAAACTTCACCCAATAGTGTATTGTATCACAATCTAGTAGTTACATTTGAAAATTTTGTTCTAGGACATTTTGTTTGAACGCAATCATCAAACTTAATTAAAAAAGTCATTTAAGCCTTTTCACAGTGAGATCTATGCGATATGGCCGAGAAATGTAATTTTGATGTTAACTCCCAAACCGCTGCGCAGAAGTCAACCAAACTTCACCCAATAGTGTATTGTATCACATTCTAGTAGTTACATTTGAAAATTTCGTTCTAGGACATTTGGTTTGAGCGCAATCATTAAACTTAGGTCAAAAAAGCCATTTAAGCCTTTTCACAGTGAGATCTATGCGATATGGCCGAGGAATGTAATTTTGATGTTAACTCCCAAACCGCTGCGCAGAAGTCAACCAAACTTCACCCAATAGTGTATTGTATCACAATCTAGTAGTTACATTTGAAAATTTTGTTCTAGGACATTTTGTTTGAGCGCAATCCTCAAACTTAGGTCAAAAAAGCCATTTAAGCCTTTTCACAGTGAGATCTATGCGATATGGCCGAGAAATGTAATTTTGATGTTAACTCCCAAACCGCTGCGCAGAAGTAAACCAAACTTCACCCAATAGTGTATTGTATCACATTCTAGTAGTTACATTTGAAAATTTTGTTCTAGGACATTTTGTTTGAACGCAATCATCAAACTTAATTAAAAAAGTCATTTAAGCCTTTTCACAGTGAGATCTATGCGATATGGCCGAGAAATGTAATTTTGATGTTAACTCCCAAACCGCTGCGCAGAAGTAAACCAAACTTCACCCATTAATGTATTGTATCACAATCTAGTAGTTACATGTGGAAATTTGGTTCTAGGACATTTGATTTGAGCGCAATCCTCAAACTTAGGTCAAAAAAGCCATTTAAGCCTTTTCACAGTGAGATCTATGCGATATGGCCGAGAAATGTAATTTTGATGTTAACTCCCAAACCGCTGCGCAGAAGTCAACCAAACTTCACCCAATAGTGTATTGTATCACAATCTAGTAGTTACATTTGAAAATTTTGTTCTAGGACATTTTGTTTGAACGCAATCATCAAACTTAATTAAAAAAGTCATTTAAGCCTTTTCACAGTGAGATCTATGCGATATGGCCGAGAAATGTAATTTTGATGTTAACTCCCAAACCGCTGCGCAGAAGTCAATTAAACTTCACCCAATAGTGTATTGTATCACATTCTAGTAGTTACATTTAAAAATTTCGTTCTAGGACATTTGGTTTGAGCGCAATTATTAAACTTAGGTCAAAAAAGCCATTTAAGCCTTTTCACAGTGAGATCTATGCGATATGGCCGAGAAATGTAATTTTGATGTTAACTCCCAAACCGCTGCGCAGAAGTAAACCAAACTTCACCCAATAGTTTATTGTATCACAATCTAGTAGTTACATTTGAAAATTTTGTTCTAGGACATTTTGTTTGAGCGCAATCATTAAACTTAGGTCAAAAAGCCATTTAAGCCTTTTCACAGTGAGATCTATGCGATATGGCCGAGAAATGTAATTTTGATGTTAACTCCCAAACCGCTGCGCAGAAGTCAACCAAACTTCTCCCAATAGTGTATTGTATCACAATCTAGTAGTTACATTTGAAAATTTCGTTCTAGGACATTTGGTTTGAGCGCAATCATTAAACTTAGGTCAAAAAAGCCATTTAAGCCTTTTCACAGTGAGATCTATGCGATATGGCCGAGAAATGTAATTTTGATGTTAACTCCCAAACCGCTGCGCAGAAGTCAATTAAACTTCACCCAATAGTGTATTGTATCACATTCTAGTAGTTACATTTAAAAATTTCGTTCTAGGACATTTGGTTTGAGCGCAATTATTAAACTTAGGTCAAAAAAGCCATTTAAGCCTTTTCACAGTGAGATCTATGCGATATGGCCGAGAAATGTAATTTTGATGTTAACTCCCAAACCGCTGCGCAGAAGTAAACCAAACTTCACCCATTAGTGTATTGTATCACAATCTAGTAGTTACATGTGGAAATTTGGTTCTAGGACATTTGATTTGAGCGCAATCCTCAAACTTAGGTCAAAAAAGCCATTTAAGCCTTTTCACAGTGAGATCTATGCGATATGGCCGAGAAATGTAATTTTGATGTTAACTCCCAAACCGCTGCGCAGAAGTTAACCAAACTTCACCCAATAGTGTATTGTATCACATTCTAGTAGTTACATTTGAAAATTTCGTTCTAGGACATTTTGTTTGAGCGCAATCATCAAACTTAATTAAAAAAGTCATTTAAGCCTTTTCACAGTGAGATCTATGCGATATGGCCGAGAAATGTAATTTTGATGTTAACTCCCAAACCGCTGCGCAGAAGTCAACCAAACTTCACCCATAAGTGTATTGTATCACAATCTAGTAGTTACATGTGGAAATTTGGTTCTAGGACATTTGATTTGAGCGCAATCCTCAAACTTAGGTCAAAAAAGCCATTTAAGCCTTTTCACAGTGAGATCTATGCGATATGGCCGAGAAATGTAATTTTGATGTTAACTCCCAAACCGCTGCGCAGAAGTCAACCAAACTTCACCCAATAGTGTATTGTATCACATTCTAGTAGTTACATTTGAAAATTTCGTTCTAGGACATTTGGTTTGAGCGCAATCATTAAACTTAGGTCAAAAAAGCCATTTAAGCCTTTTCACAGTGAGATCTATGCGATATGGCCGAGAAATGTAATTTTGATGTTAACTCCCAAACCGCTGCGCAGAAGTCAATTAAACTTCACCCAATAGTGTATTGTATCACATTCTAGTAGTTACATTTAAAAATTTCGTTCTAGGACATTTGGTTTGAACGCAATCATCAAACTTAATTAAAAAAGTCATTTAAACCTTTTCACAGTGAGATCTATGCGATATGGCCGAGAAATGTAATTTTGATGTTAACTCCCAAACCGCTGCGCAGAAGTAAACCAAACTTCACCCATTAATGTATTGTATCACAATCTAGTAGTTACATGTGGAAATTTGGTTCTAGGACATTTGATTTGAGCGCAATCCTCAAACTTAGGTCAAAAAAGCCATTTAAGCCTTTTCACAGTGAGATCTATGCGATATGGCCGAGAAATGTAATTTTGATGTTAACTCCCAAACCGCTGCGCAGAAGTCAACCAAACTTCACCCAATAGTGTATTGTATCACAATCTAGTAGTTACATTTGAAAATTTTGTTCTAGGACATTTTGTTTGAACGCAATCATCAAACTTAATTAAAAAAGTCATTTAAGCCTTTTCACAGTGAGATCTATGCGATATGGCCGAGAAATGTAATTTTGATGTTAACTCCCAAACCGCTGCGCAGAAGTCAATTAAACTTCACCCAATAGTGTATTGTATCACATTCTAGTAGTTACATTTAAAAATTTCGTTCTAGGAGATTTGGTTTGAGCGCAATTATTAAACTTAGGTCAAAAAAGCCATTTAAGCCTTTTCACAGTGAGATCTATGCGATATGGCCGAGAAATGTAATTTTGATGTTAACTCCCAAACCGCTGCGCAGAAGTAAACCAAACTTCACCCAATAGTGTATTGTATCACAATCTAGTAGTTACATTTGAAAATTTTGTTCTAGGGCATTTTGTTTGAACGCAATCATCAAACTTAATTAAAAAAGTCATTTAAGCCTTTTCACAGTGAGATCTATGCGATATGGCCGAGAAATGTAATTTTGATGTTAACTCCCAAACCGCTGCGCAGAAGTCAACCAAACTTCACCCAATAGTGTATTGTATCACAATCTAGTAGTTACATTTGAAAATTTTGTTCTAGGACATTTTGTTTGAACGCAATCATCAAACTTAATTAAAAAAGTCATTTAAGCCTTTTCACAGTGAGATCTATGCGATATGGCCGAGAAATGTAATTTTGATGTTAACTCCCAAACCGCTGCGCAGAAGTCAACCAAACTTCACCCATTAGTGTATTGTATCACAATCTAGTAGTTACATGTGGAAATTTGGTTCTAGGACATTTGGTTTGAGCGCAATCCTCAAACTTAGGTCAAAAAAGCCATTTAAGCCTTTTCACAGTGAGATCTATGCGATATGGCCGAGAAATGTAATTTTGATGTTAACTCCCAAACCGCTGCGCAGAAGTCAACCAAACTTCACCCAATAGTGTATTGTATCACAATCTAGTAGTTACATTTGAAAATTTTGTTCTAGGACATTTTGTTTGAGCGCAATCATCAAACTTAATTAAAAAAGTCATTTAGGCCTTTTCACAGTGAGATCTATGCGATATGGCCGAGAAATGTAATTTTGATGTTAACTCCCAAACCGCTGCGCAGAAGTCAACCAAACTTCACCCATAAGTGTATTGTATCACAATCTAGTAGTTACATGTGGAAATTTGGTTCTAGGACATTTGATTTGAGCGCAATCCTCAAACTTAGGTCAAAAAAGCCATTTAAGCCTTTTCACAGTGAGATCTATGCGATATGGCCGAGAAATGTAATTTTGATGTTAACTCCCAAACCGCTGCGCAGAAGTCAACCAAACTTCACCCAATAGTGTATTGTATCACATTCTAGTAGTTACATTTGAAAATTTCGTTCTAGGACATTTGGTTTGAGCGCAATCATTAAACTTAGGTCAAAAAAGCCATTTAAGCCTTTTCACAGTGAGATCTATGCGATATGGCCGAGAAATGTAATTTTGATGTTAACTCCCAAACCGCTGCGCAGAAGTCAATTAAACTTCACCCAATAGTGTATTGTATCACATTCTAGTAGTTACATTTAAAAATTTCGTTCTAGGACATTTGGTTTGAGCGCAATTATTAAACTTAGGTCAAAAAAGCCATTTAAGCCTTTTCACAGTGAGATCTATGCGATATGGCCGAGAAATGTAATTTTGATGTTAACTCCCAAACCGCTGCGCAGAAGTAAACCAAACTTCACCCATTAGTGTATTGTATCACAATCTAGTAGTTACATGTGGAAATTTGGTTCTAGGACATTTGATTTGAGCGCAATCCTCAAACTTAGGTCAAAAAAGCCATTTAAGCCTTTTCACAGTGAGATCTATGCGATATGGCCGAGAAATGTAATTTTGATGTTAACTCCCAAACCGCTGCGCAGAAGTCAACCAAACTTCACCCAATAGTGTATTGTATCACAATCTAGTAGTTACATTTGAAAATTTTGTTCTAGGACATTTTGTTTGAACGCAATCATCAAACTTAATTAAAAAAGTCATTTAAGCCTTTTCACAGTGAGATCTATGCGATATGGCCGAGAAATGTAATTTTGATGTTAACTCCCAAACCGCTGCGCAGAAGTCAACCAAACTTCACCCATTAGTGTATTGTATCACAATCTAGTAGTTACATGTGGAAATTTGGTTCTAGGACATTTGATTTGAGCGCAATCCTCAAACTTAGGTCAAAAAAGCCATTTAAGCCTTTTCACAGTGAGATCTATGCGATATGGCCGAGAAATGTAATTTTGATGTTAACTCCCAAACCGCTGCGCAGAAGTTAACCAAACTTCACCCAATAGTGTATTGTATCACATTCTAGTAGTTACATTTGAAAATTTCGTTCTAGGACATTTGGTTTGAGCGCAATCATTAAACTTAATTAAAAAAGTCATTTAAGCCTTTTCACAGTGAGATCTATGCGATATGGCCGAGAAATGTAATTTTGATGTTAACTCCCAAACCGCTGCGCAGAAGTCAACCAAACTTCACCCAATAGTGTATTTTATCACAATCTAGTAGTTACATTTGGAAATTTAGTTCTAGGACATTTGATTTGAGCGCAATCTTCAAACTTAATTAAAAAAAGTCATTTAAGCCTTTTCACAGTGAGATCTATGCGATATGGCCGAGAAATGTAATTTTGATGTTCACTCCCAAACCGCTGCGCAGAAGTCAACCAAACTTCAACCATTAGTGTATTGTATCACAATCTAGTAGTTACATGTGGAAATTTGGTTTTAGGACATTTGATTTGAGCGCAATCCTCAAACTTAGGTCAAAAAAGCCATTTAAGCCTTTTCACAGTGAGATCTATGCGATATGGCCGAGAAATGTAATTTTGATGTTAACTCCCAAACCGCTGCGCAGAAGTCAACCAAACTTCACCCAATAGTGTATTGTATCACAATCTAGTAGTTACATTTGAAAATTTTGTTCTAGGACATTTTGTTTGAACGCAATCATCAAACTTAATTAAAAAAGTCATTTAAGCCTTTTCACAGTGAGATCTATGCGATATGGCCGAGAAATGTAATTTTGATGTTAACTCCCAAACCGCTGCGCAGAAGTCAACCAAACTTCACCCAATAGTGTATTGTATCACATTCTAGTAGTTACATTTTAAAATTTCGTTCTAGGACATTTGGTTTGAGCGCAATCATTAAACTTAGGTCAAAAAAGCCATTTAAGCCTTTTCACAGTGAGATCTATGCGATATGGCCGAGGAATGTAATTTTGATGTTAACTCCCAAACCGCTGCGCAGAAGTCAACCAAACTTCACCCAATAGTGTATTGTATCACAATCTAGTAGTTACATTTGAAAATTTTGTTCTAGGACATTTTGTTTGAGCGCAATCCTCAAACTTAGGTCAAAAAAGCCATTTAAGCCTTTTCACAGTGAGATCTATGCGATATGGCCGAGAAATGTAATTTTGATGTTAACTCCCAAACCGCTGCGCAGAAGTAAACCAAACTTCACCCAATAGTGTATTGTATCACATTCTAGTAGTTACATTTGAAAATTTTGTTCTAGGACATTTTGTTTGAACGCAATCATCAAACTTAATTAAAAAAGTCATTTAAGCCTTTTCACAGTGAGATCTATGCGATATGGCCGAGAAATGTAATTTTGATGTTAACTCCCAAACCGCTGCGCAGAAGTAAACCAAACTTCACCCATTAATGTATTGTATCACAATCTAGTAGTTACATGTGGAAATTTGGTTCTAGGACATTTGATTTGAGCGCAATCCTCAAACTTAGGTCAAAAAAGCCATTTAAGCCTTTTCACAGTGAGATCTATGCGATATGGCCGAGAAATGTAATTTTGATGTTAACTCCCAAACCGCTGCGCAGAAGTCAACCAAACTTCACCCAATAGTGTATTGTATCACAATCTAGTAGTTACATTTGAAAATTTTGTTCTAGGACATTTTGTTTGAACGCAATCATCAAACTTAATTAAAAAAGTCATTTAAGCCTTTTCACAGTGAGATCTATGCGATATGGCCGAGAAATGTAATTTTGATGTTAACTCCCAAACCGCTGCGCAGAAGTCAATTAAACTTCACCCAATAGTGTATTGTATCACATTCTAGTAGTTACATTTAAAAATTTCGTTCTAGGACATTTGGTTTGAGCGCAATTATTAAACTTAGGTCAAAAAAGCCATTTAAGCCTTTTCACAGTGAGATCTATGCGATATGGCCGAGAAATGTAATTTTGATGTTAACTCCCAAACCGCTGCGCAGAAGTAAACCAAACTTCACCCAATAGTTTATTGTATCACAATCTAGTAGTTACATTTGAAAATTTTGTTCTAGGACATTTTGTTTGAGCGCAATCATTAAACTTAGGTCAAAAAGCCATTTAAGCCTTTTCACAGTGAGATCTATGCGATATGGCCGAGAAATGTAATTTTGATGTTAACTCCCAAACCGCTGCGCAGAAGTCAATTAAACTTCACCCAATAGTGTATTGTATCACATTCTAGTAGTTACATTTAAAAATTTCGTTCTAGGACATTTGGTTTGAGCGCAATTATTAAACTTAGGTCAAAAAAGCCATTTAAGCCTTTTCACAGTGAGATCTATGCGATATGGCCGAGAAATGTAATTTTGATGTTAACTCCCAAACCGCTGCGCAGAAGTAAACCAAACTTCACCCATTAGTGTATTGTATCACAATCTAGTAGTTACATGTGGAAATTTGGTTCTAGGACATTTGATTTGAGCGCAATCCTCAAACTTAGGTCAAAAAAGCCATTTAAGCCTTTTCACAGTGAGATCTATGCGATATGGCCGAGAAATGTAATTTTGATGTTAACTCCCAAACCGCTGCGCAGAAGTTAACCAAACTTCACCCAATAGTGTATTGTATCACAATCTAGTAGTTACATTTGAAAATTTTGTTCTAGGACATTTTGTTTGAACGCAATCATCAAACTTAATTAAAAAAGTCATTTAAGCCTTTTCACAGTGAGATCTATGCGATATGGCCGAGAAATGTAATTTTGATGTTAACTCCCAAACCGCTGCGCAGAAGTCAACCAAACTTCACCCATAAGTGTATTGTATCACAATCTAGTAGTTACATGTGGAAATTTGGTTCTAGGACATTTGATTTGAGCGCAATCCTCAAACTTAGGTCAAAAAAGCCATTTAAGCCTTTTCACAGTGAGATCTATGCGATATGGCCGAGAAATGTAATTTTGATGTTAACTCCCAAACCGCTGCGCAGAAGTCAACCAAACTTCACCCAATAGTGTATTGTATCACATTCTAGTAGTTACATTTGAAAATTTCGTTCTAGGACATTTGGTTTGAGCGCAATCATTAAACTTAGGTCAAAAAAGCCATTTAAGCCTTTTCACAGTGAGATCTATGCGATATGGCCGAGAAATGTAATTTTGATGTTAACTCCCAAACCGCTGCGCAGAAGTCAATTAAACTTCACCCAATAGTGTATTGTATCACATTCTAGTAGTTACATTTAAAAATTTCGTTCTAGGACATTTGGTTTGAACGCAATCATCAAACTTAATTAAAAAAGTCATTTAAGCCTTTTCACAGTGAGATCTATGCGATATGGCCGAGAAATGTAATTTTGATGTTAACTCCCAAACCGCTGCGCAGAAGTCAATTAAACTTCACCCAATAGTGTATTGTATCACATTCTAGTAGTTACATTTAAAAATTTCGTTCTAGGACATTTGGTTTGAGCGCAATTATTAAACTTAGGTCAAAAAAGCCATTTAAGCCTTTTCACAGTGAGATCTATGCGATATGGCCGAGAAATGTAATTTTGATGTTAACTCCCAAACCGCTGCGCAGAAGTAAACCAAACTTCACCCAATAGTTTATTGTATCACAATCTAGTAGTTACATTTGAAAATTTTGTTCTAGGACATTTTGTTTGAGCGCAATCATTAAACTTAGGTCAAAAAGCCATTTAAGCCTTTTCACAGTGAGATCTATGCGATATGGCCGAGAAATGTAATTTTGATGTTAACTCCCAAACCGCTGCGCAGAAGTCAATTAAACTTCACCCAATAGTGTATTGTATCACATTCTAGTAATTACATTTAAAAATTTCGTTCTAGGACATTTGGTTTGAGCGCAATTATTAAACTTAGGTCAAAAAAGCCATTTAAGCCTTTTCACAGTGAGATCTATGCGATATGGCCGAGAAATGTAATTTTGATGTTAACTCCCAAACCGCTGCGCAGAAGTAAACCAAACTTCACCCATTAGTGTATTGTATCACAATCTAGTAGTTACATGTGGAAATTTGGTTCTAGGACATTTGATTTGAGCGCAATCCTCAAACTTAGGTCAAAAAAGCCATTTAAGCCTTTTCACAGTGAGATCTATGCGATATGGCCGAGAAATGTAATTTTGATGTTAACTCCCAAACCGCTGCGCAGAAGTTAACCAAACTTCACCCAATAGTGTATTGTATCACATTCTAGTAGTTACATTTGAAAATTTCGTTCTAGGACATTTTCTTTGAGCGCAATCATCAAACTTAATTAAAAAAGTCATTTAAGCCTTTTCACAGTGAGATCTATGCGATATGGCCGAGAAATGTAATTTTGATGTTAACTCCCAAACCGCTGCGCAGAAGTCAACCAAACTTCACCCATAAGTGTATTGTATCACAATCTAGTAGTTACATGTGGAAATTTGGTTCTAGGACATTTGATTTGAGCGCAATCCTCAAACTTAGGTCAAAAAAGCCATTTAAGCCTTTTCACAGTGAGATCTATGCGATATGGCCGAGAAATGTAATTTTGATGTTAACTCCCAAACCGCTGCGCAGAAGTCAACCAAACTTCACCCAATAGTGTATTGTATCACATTCTAGTAGTTACATGTGGAATTTTGGTTCTAGGACATTTGATTTGAGCGCAATCCTCAAACTTAGGTCAAAAAAGCCATTTAAGCCTTTTCACAGTGAGATCTATGCGATATGGCCGAGAAATGTAATTTTGATGTTAACTCCCAAACCGCTGCGCAGAAGTAAACCAAACTTCACCCATTAGTGTATTGTATCACAATCTAGTAGTTACATGTGGAAATTTGGTTCTAGGACATTTGATTTGAGCGCAATCCTCAAACTTAGGTCAAAAAAGCCATTTAAGCCTTTTCACAGTGAGATCTATGCGATATGGCCGAGAAATGTAATTTTGATGTTAACTCCCAAACCGCTGCGCAGAAGTTAACCAAACTTCACCCAATAGTGTATTGTATCACATTCTAGTAGTTACATTTGAAAATTTCGTTCTAGGACATTTTGTTTGAGCGCAATCATCAAACTTAATTAAAAAAGTCATTTAAGCCTTTTCACAGTGAGATCTATGCGATATGGCCGAGAAATGTAATTTTGATGTTAACTCCCAAACCGCTGCGCAGAAGTCAACCAAACTTCACCCAATAGTGTATTGTATCACAATCTAGTAGTTACATTCGGAAATTTGGTTCTAGGACATTTGATTTGAGCGCAATCCTCAAACTTAGGTCAAAAAAGCCATTTAAGCCTTTTCACAGTGAGATCTATGCGATATGGCCGAGAAATGTAATTTTGATGTTAACTCCCAAACCGCTGCGCAGAAGTCAACCAAACTTCACCCAATAGTGTATTGTATCACATTCTAGTAGTTACATTTGAAAATTTCGTTCTAGGACATTTGGTTTGAGCGCAATCATTAAACTTAGGTCAAAAAAGCCATTTAAGCCTTTTCACAGTGAGATCTATGCGATATGGCCGAGAAATGTAATTTTGATGTTAACTCCCAAACCGCTGCGCAGAAGTCAATTAAACTTCACCCAATAGTGTATTGTATCACATTCTAGTAGTTACATTTAAAAATTTCGTTCTAGGACATTTGGTTTGAGCGCAATTATTAAACTTAGGTCAAAAAAGCCATTTAAGCCTTTTCACAGTGAGATCTATGCGATATGGCCGAGAAATGTAATTTTGATGTTAACTCCCAAACCGCTGCGCAGAAGTAAACCAAACTTCACCCATTAGTGTATTGTATCACAATCTAGTAGTTACATGTGGAAATTTGGTTCTAGGACATTTGATTTGAGCGCAATCCTCAAACTTAGGTCAAAAAAGCCATTTAAGCCTTTTCACAGTGAGATCTATGCGATATGGCCGAGAAATGTAATTTTGATGTTAACTCCCAAACCGCTGCGCAGAAGTCAACCAAACTTCACCCAATAGTGTATTGTATCACAATCTAGTAGTTACATTTGAAAATTTTGTTCTAGGACATTTTGTTTGAACGCAATCATCAAACTTAATTAAAAAAGTCATTTAAGCCTTTTCACAGTGAGATCTATGCGATATGGCCGAGAAATGTAATTTTGATGTTAACTCCCAAACCGCTGCGCAGAAGTCAACCAAACTTCACCCATTAGTGTATTGTATCACAATCTAGTAGTTACATGTGGAAATTTGGTTCTAGGACATTTGATTTGAGCGCAATCCTCAAACTTAGGTCAAAAAAGCAATTTAAGCCTTTTCACAGTGAGATCTATGCGATATGGCCGAGAAATGTAATTTTGATGTTAACTCCCAAACCGCTGCGCAGAAGTTAACCAAACTTCACCCAATAGTGTATTGTATCACATTCTAGTAGTTACATTTGAAAATTTCGTTCTAGGACATTTGGTTTGAGCGCAATCATTAAACTTAATTAAAAAAGTCATTTAAGCCTTTTCACAGTGAGATCTATGCGATATGGCCGAGAAATGTAATTTTGATGTTAACTCCCAAACCGCTGCGCAGAAGTCAACCAAACTTCACCCAATAGTGTATTTTATCACAATCTAGTAGTTACATTTGGAAATTTAGTTCTAGGACATTTGATTTGAGCGCAATCTTCAAACTTAATTAAAAAAAGTCATTTAAGCCTTTTCACAGTGAGATCTATGCGATATGGCCGAGAAATGTAATTTTGATGTTCACTCCCAAACCGCTGCGCAGAAGTCAACCAAACTTCAACCATTAGTGTATTGTATCACAATCTAGTAGTTACATGTGGAAATTTGGTTTTAGGACATTTGATTTGAGCGCAATCCTCAAACTTAGGTCAAAAAAGCCATTTAAGCCTTTTCACAGTGAGATCTATGCGATATGGCCGAGAAATGTAATTTTGATGTTAACTCCCAAACCGCTGCGCAGAAGTCAACCAAACTTCACCCAATAGTGTATTGTATCACAATCTAGTAGTTACATTTGAAAATTTTGTTCTAGGACATTTTGTTTGAACGCAATCATCAAACTTAATTAAAAAAGTCATTTAAGCCTTTTTACAGTGAGATCTATGCGATATGGCCGAGAAATGTAATTTTGATGTTAACTCCCAAACCGCTGCGCAGAAGTCAACCAAACTTCACCCAATAGTGTATTGTATCACATTCTAGTAGTTACATTTGAAAATTTCGTTCTAGGACATTTGGTTTGAGCGCAATCATTAAACTTAGGTCAAAAAAGCCATTTAAGCCTTTTCACAGTGAGATCTATGCGATATGGCCGAGGAATGTAATTTTGATGTTAACTCCCAAACCGCTGCGCAGAAGTCAACCAAACTTCACCCAATAGTGTATTGTATCACAATCTAGTAGTTACATTTGAAAATTTTGTTCTAGGACATTTTGTTTGAGCGCAATCCTCAAACTTAGGTCAAAAAAGCCATTTAAGCCTTTTCACAGTGAGATCTATGCGATATGGCCGAGAAATGTAATTTTGATGTTAACTCCCAAACCGCTGCGCAGAAGTAAACCAAACTTCACCCAATAGTGTATTGTATCACATTCTAGTAGTTACATTTGAAAATTTTGTTCTAGGACATTTTGTTTGAACGCAATCATCAAACTTAATTAAAAAAGTCATTTAAGCCTTTTCACAGTGAGATCTATGCGATATGGCCGAGAAATGTAATTTTGATGTTAACTCCCAAACCGCTGCGCAGAAGTAAACCAAACTTCACCCATTAATGTATTGTATCACAATCTAGTAGTTACATGTGGAAATTTGGTTCTAGGACATTTGATTTGAGCGCAATCCTCAAACTTAGGTCAAAAAAGCCATTTAAGCCTTTTCACAGTGAGATCTATGCGATATGGCCGAGAAATGTAATTTTGATGTTAACTCCCAAACCGCTGCGCAGAAGTCAACCAAACTTCACCCAATAGTGTATTGTATCACAATCTAGTAGTTACATTTGAAAATTTTGTTCTAGGACATTTTGTTTGAACGCAATCATCAAACTTAATTAAAAAAGTCATTTAAGCCTTTTCACAGTGAGATCTATGCGATATGGCCGAGAAATGTAATTTTGATGTTAACTCCCAAACCGCTGCGCAGAAGTCAATTAAACTTCACCCAATAGTGTATTGTATCACATTCTAGTAGTTACATTTAAAAATTTCGTTCTAGGACATTTGGTTTGAGCGCAATTATTAAACTTAGGTCAAAAAAGCCATTTAAGCCTTTTCACAGTGAGATCTATGCGATATGGCCGAGAAATGTAATTTTGATGTTAACTCCCAAACCGCTGCGCAGAAGTAAACCAAACTTCACCCAATAGTTTATTGTATCACAATCTAGTAGTTACATTTGAAAATTTTGTTCTAGGACATTTTGTTTGAGCGCAATCATTAAACTTAGGTCAAAAAGCCATTTAAGCCTTTTCACAGTGAGATCTATGCGATATGGCCGAGAAATGTAATTTTGATGTTAACTCCCAAACCGCTGCGCAGAAGTCAATTAAACTTCACCCAATAGTGTATTGTATCACATTCTAGTAGTTACATTTAAAAATTTCGTTCTAGGACATTTGGTTTGAGCGCAATTATTAAACTTAGGTCAAAAAAGCCATTTAAGCCTTTTCACAGTGAGATCTATGCGATATGGCCGAGAAATGTAATTTTGATGTTAACTCCCAAACCGCTGCGCAGAAGTAAACCAAACTTCACCCATTAGTGTATTGTATCACAATCTAGTAGTTACATGTGGAAATTTGGTTCTAGGACATTTGATTTGAGCGCAATCCTCAAACTTAGGTCAAAAAAGCCATTTAAGCCTTTTCACAGTGAGATCTATGCGATATGGCCGAGAAATGTAATTTTGATGTTAACTCCCAAACCGCTGCGCAGAAGTCAACCAAACTTCACCCAATAGTGTATTGTATCACAATCTAGTAGTTACATTTGAAAATTTTGTTCTAGGACATTTTGTTTGAACGCAATCATCAAACTTAATTAAAAAAGTCATTTAAGCCTTTTCACAGTGAGATCTATGCGATATGGCCGAGAAATGTAATTTTGATGTTAACTCCCAAACCGCTGCGCAGAAGTCAACCAAACTTCACCCAATAGTGTATTGTATCACAATCTAGTAGTTACATTTGAAAATTTTGTTCTAGGACATTTTGTTTGAACGCAATCATCAAACTTAATTAAAAAAGTCATTTAAGCCTTTTCACAGTGAGATCTATGCGATATGGCCGAGAAATGTAATTTTGATGTTAACTCCCAAACCGCTGCGCAGAAGTCAACCAAACTTCACCCATTAGTGTATTGTATCACAATCTAGTAGTTACATGTGGAAATTTGGTTCTAGGACATTTGGTTTGAGCGCAATCCTCAAACTTAGGTCAAAAAAGCCATTTAAGCCTTTTCACAGTGAGATCTATGCGATATGGCCGAGAAATGTAATTTTGATGTTCACTCCCAAACCGCTGCGCAGAAGTCAACCAAACTTCAACCATTAGTGTATTGTATCACAATCTAGTAGTTACATGTGGAAATTTGGTTTTAGGACATTTGATTTGAGCGCAATCCTCAAACTTAGGTCAAAAAAGCCATTTAAGCCTTTTCACAGTGAGATCTATGCGATATGGCCGAGAAATGTAATTTTGATGTTAACTCCCAAACCGCTGCGCAGAAGTCAACCAAACTTCACCCAATAGTGTATTGTATCACAATCTAGTAGTTACATTTGAAAATTTTGTTCTAGGACATTTTGTTTGAACGCAATCATCAAACTTAATTAAAAAAGTCATTTAAGCCTTTTTACAGTGAGATCTATGCGATATGGCCGAGAAATGTAATTTTGATGTTAACTCCCAAACCGCTGCGCAGAAGTCAACCAAACTTCACCCAATAGTGTATTGTATCACATTCTAGTAGTTACATTTGAAAATTTCGTTCTAGGACATTTGGTTTGAGCGCAATCATTAAACTTAGGTCAAAAAAGCCATTTAAGCCTTTTCACAGTGAGATCTATGCGATATGGCCGAGGAATGTAATTTTGATGTTAACTCCCAAACCGCTGCGCAGAAGTCAACCAAACTTCACCCAATAGTGTATTGTATCACAATCTAGTAGTTACATTTGAAAATTTTGTTCTAGGACATTTTGTTTGAGCGCAATCCTCAAACTTAGGTCAAAAAAGCCATTTAAGCCTTTTCACAGTGAGATCTATGCGATATGGCCGAGAAATGTAATTTTGATGTTAACTCCCAAACCGCTGCGCAGAAGTAAACCAAACTTCACCCAATAGTGTATTGTATCACATTCTAGTAGTTACATTTGAAAATTTTGTTCTAGGACATTTTGTTTGAACGCAATCATCAAACTTAATTAAAAAAGTCATTTAAGCCTTTTCACAGTGAGATCTATGCGATATGGCCGAGAAATGTAATTTTGATGTTAACTCCCAAACCGCTGCGCAGAAGTAAACCAAACTTCACCCATTAATGTATTGTATCACAATCTAGTAGTTACATGTGGAAATTTGGTTCTAGGACATTTGATTTGAGCGCAATCCTCAAACTTAGGTCAAAAAAGCCATTTAAGCCTTTTCACAGTGAGATCTATGCGATATGGCCGAGAAATGTAATTTTGATGTTAACTCCCAAACCGCTGCGCAGAAGTCAACCAAACTTCACCCAATAGTGTATTGTATCACAATCTAGTAGTTACATTTGAAAATTTTGTTCTAGGACATTTTGTTTGAACGCAATCATCAAACTTAATTAAAAAAGTCATTTAAGCCTTTTCACAGTGAGATCTATGCGATATGGCCGAGAAATGTAATTTTGATGTTAACTCCCAAACCGCTGCGCAGAAGTCAATTAAACTTCACCCAATAGTGTATTGTATCACATTCTAGTAGTTACATTTAAAAATTTCGTTCTAGGACATTTGGTTTGAGCGCAATTATTAAACTTAGGTCAAAAAAGCCATTTAAGCCTTTTCACAGTGAGATCTATGCGATATGGCCGAGAAATGTAATTTTGATGTTAACTCCCAAACCGCTGCGCAGAAGTAAACCAAACTTCACCCAATAGTTTATTGTATCACAATCTAGTAGTTACATTTGAAAATTTTGTTCTAGGACATTTTGTTTGAGCGCAATCATTAAACTTAGGTCAAAAAGCCATTTAAGCCTTTTCACAGTGAGATCTATGCGATATGGCCGAGAAATGTAATTTTGATGTTAACTCCCAAACCGCTGCGCAGAAGTCAATTAAACTTCACCCAATAGTGTATTGTATCACATTCTAGTAGTTACATTTAAAAATTTCGTTCTAGGACATTTGGTTTGAGCGCAATTATTAAACTTAGGTCAAAAAAGCCATTTAAGCCTTTTCACAGTGAGATCTATGCGATATGGCCGAGAAATGTAATTTTGATGTTAACTCCCAAACCGCTGCGCAGAAGTAAACCAAACTTCACCCATTAGTGTATTGTATCACAATCTAGTAGTTACATGTGGAAATTTGGTTCTAGGACATTTGATTTGAGCGCAATCCTCAAACTTAGGTCAAAAAAGCCATTTAAGCCTTTTCACAGTGAGATCTATGCGATATGGCCGAGAAATGTAATTTTGATGTTAACTCCCAAACCGCTGCGCAGAAGTCAACCAAACTTCACCCAATAGTGTATTGTATCACAATCTAGTAGTTACATTTGAAAATTTTGTTCTAGGACATTTTGTTTGAACGCAATCATCAAACTTAATTAAAAAAGTCATTTAAGCCTTTTCACAGTGAGATCTATGCGATATGGCCGAGAAATGTAATTTTGATGTTAACTCCCAAACCGCTGCGCAGAAGTCAACCAAACTTCACCCATTAGTGTATTGTATCACAATCTAGTAGTTACATGTGGAAATTTGGTTCTAGGACATTTGATTTGAGCGCAATCCTCAAACTTAGGTCAAAAAAGCCATTTAAGCCTTTTCACAGTGAGATCTATGCGATATGGCCGAGAAATGTAATTTTGATGTTAACTCCCAAACCGCTGCGCAGAAGTTAACCAAACTTCACCCAATAGTGTATTGTATCACATTCTAGTAGTTACATTTGAAAATTTCAGTCTAGGACATTTGGTTTGAGCGCAATCATTAAACTTAATTAAAAAAGTCATTTAAGCCTTTTCACAGTGAGATCTATGCGATATGGCCGAGAAATGTAATTTTGATGTTAACTCCCAAACCGCTGCGCAGAAGTCAACCAAACTTCACCCAATAGTGTATTTTATCACAATCTAGTAGTTACATTTGGAAATTTAGTTCTAGGACATTTGATTTGAGCGCAATCTTCAAACTTAATTAAAAAAAGTCATTTAAGCCTTTTCACAGTGAGATCTATGCGATATGGCCGAGAAATGTAATTTTGATGTTCACTCCCAAACCGCTGCGCAGAAGTCAACCAAACTTCAACCATTAGTGTATTGTATCACAATCTAGTAGTTACATGTGGAAATTTGGTTTTAGGACATTTGATTTGAGCGCAATCCTCAAACTTAGGTCAAAAAAGCCATTTAAGCCTTTTCACAGTGAGATCTATGCGATATGGCCGAGAAATGTAATTTTGATGTTAACTCCCAAACCGCTGCGCAGAAGTCAACCAAACTTCACCCAATAGTGTATTGTATCACAATCTAGTAGTTACATTTGAAAATTTTGTTCTAGGACATTTTGTTTGAACGCAATCATCAAACTTAATTAAAAAAGTCATTTAAGCCTTTTCACAGTGAGATCTATGCGATATGGCCGAGAAATGTAATTTTGATGTTAACTCCCAAACCGCTGCGCAGAAGTCAACCAAACTTCACCCAATAGTGTATTGTATCACAATCTAGTAGTTACATTTGAAAATTTTGTTCTAGGACATTTTGTTTGAACGCAATCATCAAACTTAATTAAAAAAGTCATTTAAGCCTTTTCACAGTGAGATCTATGCGATATGGCCGAGAAATGTAATTTTGATGTTAACTCCCAAACCGCTGCGCAGAAGTCAACCAAACTTCACCCAATAGTGTATTTTATCACAATCTAGTAGTTACATTTGGAAATTTAGTTCTAGGACATTTGATTTGAGCGCAATCTTCAAACTTAATTAAAAAAAGTCATTTAAGCCTTTTCACAGTGAGATCTATGCGATATGGCCGAGAAATGTAATTTTGATGTTCACTCCCAAACCGCTGCGCAGAAGTCAACCAAACTTCAACCATTAGTGTATTGTATCACAATCTAGTAGTTACATGTGGAAATTTGGTTTTAGGACATTTGATTTGAGCGCAATCCTCAAACTTAGGTCAAAAAAGCCATTTAAGCCTTTTCACAGTGAGATCTATGCGATATGGCCGAGAAATGTAATTTTGATGTTAACTCCCAAACCGCTGCGCAGAAGTCAACCAAACTTCACCCAATAGTGTATTGTATCACAATCTAGTAGTTACATTTGAAAATTTTGTTCTAGGACATTTTGTTTGAACGCAATCATCAAACTTAATTAAAAAAGTCATTTAAGCCTTTTTACAGTGAGATCTATGCGATATGGCCGAGAAATGTAATTTTGATGTTAACTCCCAAACCGCTGCGCAGAAGTCAACCAAACTTCACCCAATAGTGTATTGTATCACATTCTAGTAGTTACATTTGAAAATTTCGTTCTAGGACATTTGGTTTGAGCGCAATCATTAAACTTAGGTCAAAAAAGCCATTTAAGCCTTTTCACAGTGAGATCTATGCGATATGGCCGAGGAATGTAATTTTGATGTTAACTCCCAAACCGCTGCGCAGAAGTCAACCAAACTTCACCCAATAGTGTATTGTATCACAATCTAGTAGTTACATTTGAAAATTTTGTTCTAGGACATTTTGTTTGAGCGCAATCCTCAAACTTAGGTCAAAAAAGCCATTTAAGCCTTTTCACAGTGAGATCTATGCGATATGGCCGAGAAATGTAATTTTGATGTTAACTCCCAAACCGCTGCGCAGAAGTAAACCAAACTTCACCCAATAGTGTATTGTATCACATTCTAGTAGTTACATTTGAAAATTTTGTTCTAGGACATTTTGTTTGAACGCAATCATCAAACTTAATTAAAAAAGTCATTTAAGCCTTTTCACAGTGAGATCTATGCGATATGGCCGAGAAATGTAATTTTGATGTTAACTCCCAAACCGCTGCGCAGAAGTAAACCAAACTTCACCCATTAATGTATTGTATCACAATCTAGTAGTTACATGTGGAAATTTGGTTCTAGGACATTTGATTTGAGCGCAATCCTCAAACTTAGGTCAAAAAAGCCATTTAAGCCTTTTCACAGTGAGATCTATGCGATATGGCCGAGAAATGTAATTTTGATGTTAACTCCCAAACCGCTGCGCAGAAGTCAACCAAACTTCACCCAATAGTGTATTGTATCACAATCTAGTAGTTACATTTGAAAATTTTGTTCTAGGACATTTTGTTTGAACGCAATCATCAAACTTAATTAAAAAAGTCATTTAAGCCTTTTCACAGTGAGATCTATGCGATATGGCCGAGAAATGTAATTTTGATGTTAACTCCCAAACCGCTGCGCAGAAGTCAATTAAACTTCACCCAATAGTGTATTGTATCACATTCTAGTAGTTACATTTAAAAATTTCGTTCTAGGACATTTGGTTTGAGCGCAATTATTAAACTTAGGTCAAAAAAGCCATTTAAGCCTTTTCACAGTGAGATCTATGCGATATGGCCGAGAAATGTAATTTTGATGTTAACTCCCAAACCGCTGCGCAGAAGTAAACCAAACTTCACCCAATAGTTTATTGTATCACAATCTAGTAGTTACATTTGAAAATTTTGTTCTAGGACATTTTGTTTGAGCGCAATCATTAAACTTAGGTCAAAAAGCCATTTAAGCCTTTTCACAGTGAGATCTATGCGATATGGCCGAGAAATGTAATTTTGATGTTAACTCCCAAACCGCTGCGCAGAAGTCAATTAAACTTCACCCAATAGTGTATTGTATCACATTCTAGTAGTTACATTTAAAAATTTCGTTCTAGGACATTTGGTTTGAGCGCAATTATTAAACTTAGGTCAAAAAAGCCATTTAAGCCTTTTCACAGTGAGATCTATGCGATATGGCCGAGAAATGTAATTTTGATGTTAACTCCCAAACCGCTGCGCAGAAGTAAACCAAACTTCACCCATTAGTGTATTGTATCACAATCTAGTAGTTACATGTGGAAATTTGGTTCTAGGACATTTGATTTGAGCGCAATCCTCAAACTTAGGTCAAAAAAGCCATTTAAGCCTTTTCACAGTGAGATCTATGCGATATGGCCGAGAAATGTAATTTTGATGTTAACTCCCAAACCGCTGCGCAGAAGTCAACCAAACTTCACCCAATAGTGTATTGTATCACAATCTAGTAGTTACATTTGAAAATTTTGTTCTAGGACATTTTGTTTGAACGCAATCATCAAACTTAATTAAAAAAGTCATTTAAGCCTTTTCACAGTGAGATCTATGCGATATGGCCGAGAAATGTAATTTTGATGTTAACTCCCAAACCGCTGCGCAGAAGTCAACCAAACTTCACCCAATAGTGTATTGTATCACAATCTAGTAGTTACATTTGAAAATTTTGTTCTAGGACATTTTGTTTGAACGCAATCATCAAACTTAATTAAAAAAGTCATTTAAGCCTTTTCACAGTGAGATCTATGCGATATGGCCGAGAAATGTAATTTTGATGTTAACTCCCAAACCGCTGCGCAGAAGTCAACCAAACTTCACCCATTAGTGTATTGTATCACAATCTAGTAGTTACATGTGGAAATTTGGTTCTAGGACATTTGGTTTGAGCGCAATCCTCAAACTTAGGTCAAAAAAGCCATTTAAGCCTTTTCACAGTGAGATCTATGCGATATGGCCGAGAAATGTAATTTTGATGTTCACTCCCAAACCGCTGCGCAGAAGTCAACCAAACTTCAACCATTAGTGTATTGTATCACAATCTAGTAGTTACATGTGGAAATTTGGTTTTAGGACATTTGATTTGAGCGCAATCCTCAAACTTAGGTCAAAAAAGCCATTTAAGCCTTTTCACAGTGAGATCTATGCGATATGGCCGAGAAATGTAATTTTGATGTTAACTCCCAAACCGCTGCGCAGAAGTCAACCAAACTTCACCCAATAGTGTATTGTATCACAATCTAGTAGTTACATTTGAAAATTTTGTTCTAGGACATTTTGTTTGAACGCAATCATCAAACTTAATTAAAAAAGTCATTTAAGCCTTTTTACAGTGAGATCTATGCGATATGGCCGAGAAATGTAATTTTGATGTTAACTCCCAAACCGCTGCGCAGAAGTCAACCAAACTTCACCCAATAGTGTATTGTATCACATTCTAGTAGTTACATTTGAAAATTTCGTTCTAGGACATTTGGTTTGAGCGCAATCATTAAACTTAGGTCAAAAAAGCCATTTAAGCCTTTTCACAGTGAGATCTATGCGATATGGCCGAGGAATGTAATTTTGATGTTAACTCCCAAACCGCTGCGCAGAAGTCAACCAAACTTCACCCAATAGTGTATTGTATCACAATCTAGTAGTTACATTTGAAAATTTTGTTCTAGGACATTTTGTTTGAGCGCAATCCTCAAACTTAGGTCAAAAAAGCCATTTAAGCCTTTTCACAGTGAGATCTATGCGATATGGCCGAGAAATGTAATTTTGATGTTAACTCCCAAACCGCTGCGCAGAAGTAAACCAAACTTCACCCAATAGTGTATTGTATCACATTCTAGTAGTTACATTTGAAAATTTTGTTCTAGGACATTTTGTTTGAACGCAATCATCAAACTTAATTAAAAAAGTCATTTAAGCCTTTTCACAGTGAGATCTATGCGATATGGCCGAGAAATGTAATTTTGATGTTAACTCCCAAACCGCTGCGCAGAAGTAAACCAAACTTCACCCATTAATGTATTGTATCACAATCTAGTAGTTACATGTGGAAATTTGGTTCTAGGACATTTGATTTGAGCGCAATCCTCAAACTTAGGTCAAAAAAGCCATTTAAGCCTTTTCACAGTGAGATCTATGCGATATGGCCGAGAAATGTAATTTTGATGTTAACTCCCAAACCGCTGCGCAGAAGTCAACCAAACTTCACCCAATAGTGTATTGTATCACAATCTAGTAGTTACATTTGAAAATTTTGTTCTAGGACATTTTGTTTGAACGCAATCATCAAACTTAATTAAAAAAGTCATTTAAGCCTTTTCACAGTGAGATCTATGCGATATGGCCGAGAAATGTAATTTTGATGTTAACTCCCAAACCGCTGCGCAGAAGTCAATTAAACTTCACCCAATAGTGTATTGTATCACATTCTAGTAGTTACATTTAAAAATTTCGTTCTAGGACATTTGGTTTGAGCGCAATTATTAAACTTAGGTCAAAAAAGCCATTTAAGCCTTTTCACAGTGAGATCTATGCGATATGGCCGAGAAATGTAATTTTGATGTTAACTCCCAAACCGCTGCGCAGAAGTAAACCAAACTTCACCCAATAGTTTATTGTATCACAATCTAGTAGTTACATTTGAAAATTTTGTTCTAGGACATTTTGTTTGAGCGCAATCATTAAACTTAGGTCAAAAAGCCATTTAAGCCTTTTCACAGTGAGATCTATGCGATATGGCCGAGAAATGTAATTTTGATGTTAACTCCCAAACCGCTGCGCAGAAGTCAATTAAACTTCACCCAATAGTGTATTGTATCACATTCTAGTAGTTACATTTAAAAATTTCGTTCTAGGACATTTGGTTTGAGCGCAATTATTAAACTTAGGTCAAAAAAGCCATTTAAGCCTTTTCACAGTGAGATCTATGCGATATGGCCGAGAAATGTAATTTTGATGTTAACTCCCAAACCGCTGCGCAGAAGTAAACCAAACTTCACCCATTAGTGTATTGTATCACAATCTAGTAGTTACATGTGGAAATTTGGTTCTAGGACATTTGATTTGAGCGCAATCCTCAAACTTAGGTCAAAAAAGCCATTTAAGCCTTTTCACAGTGAGATCTATGCGATATGGCCGAGAAATGTAATTTTGATGTTAATTCCCAAACCGCTGCGCAGAAGTCAACCAAACTTCACCCAATAGTGTATTGTATCACAATCTAGTAGTTACATTTGAAAATTTTGTTCTAGGACATTTTGTTTGAACGCAATCATCAAACTTAATTAAAAAAGTCATTTAAGCCTTTTCACAGTGAGATCTATGCGATATGGCCGAGAAATGTAATTTTGATGTTAACTCCCAAACCGCTGCGCAGAAGTCAACCAAACTTCACCCATTAGTGTATTGTATCACAATCTAGTAGTTACATGTGGAAATTTGGTTCTAGGACATTTGATTTGAGCGCAATCCTCAAACTTAGGTCAAAAAAGCCATTTAAGCCTTTTCACAGTGAGATCTATGCGATATGGCCGAGAAATGTAATTTTGATGTTAACTCCCAAACCGCTGCGCAGAAGTTAACCAAACTTCACCCAATAGTGTATTGTATCACATTCTAGTAGTTACATTTGAAAATTTCAGTCTAGGACATTTGGTTTGAGCGCAATCATTAAACTTAATTAAAAAAGTCATTTAAGCCTTTTCACAGTGAGATCTATGCGATATGGCCGAGAAATGTAATTTTGATGTTAACTCCCAAACCGCTGCGCAGAAGTCAACCAAACTTCACCCAATAGTGTATTTTATCACAATCTAGTAGTTACATTTGGAAATTTAGTTCTAGGACATTTGATTTGAGCGCAATCTTCAAACTTAATTAAAAAAAGTCATTTAAGCCTTTTCACAGTGAGATCTATGCGATATGGCCGAGAAATGTAATTTTGATGTTCACTCCCAAACCGCTGCGCAGAAGTCAACCAAACTTCAACCATTAGTGTATTGTATCACAATCTAGTAGTTACATGTGGAAATTTGGTTTTAGGACATTTGATTTGAGCGCAATCCTCAAACTTAGGTCAAAAAAGCCATTTAAGCCTTTTCACAGTGAGATCTATGCGATATGGCCGAGAAATGTAATTTTGATGTTAACTCCCAAACCGCTGCGCAGAAGTCAACCAAACTTCACCCAATAGTGTATTGTATCACAATCTAGTAGTTACATTTGAAAATTTTGTTCTAGGACATTTTGTTTGAACGCAATCATCAAACTTAATTAAAAAAGTCATTTAAGCCTTTTCACAGTGAGATCTATGCGATATGGCCGAGAAATGTAATTTTGATGTTAACTCCCAAACCGCTGCGCAGAAGTCAACCAAACTTCACCCAATAGTGTATTGTATCACAATCTAGTAGTTACATTTGAAAATTTTGTTCTAGGACATTTTGTTTGAACGCAATCATCAAACTTAATTAAAAAAGTCATTTAAGCCTTTTCACAGTGAGATCTATGCGATATGGCCGAGAAATGTAATTTTGATGTTAACTCCCAAACCGCTGCGCAGAAGTCAATTAAACTTCACCCAATAGTGTATTGTATCACATTCTAGTAGTTACATTTAAAAATTTCGTTCTAGGACATTTGGTTTGAGCGCAATTATTAAACTTAGGTCAAAAAAGCCATTTAAGCCTTTTCACAGTGAGATCTATGCGATATGGCCGAGAAATGTAATTTTGATGTTAACTCCCAAACCGCTGCGCAGAAGTAAACCAAACTTCACCCATTAGTGTATTGTATCACAATCTAGTAGTTACATGTGGAAATTTGGTTCTAGGACATTTGATTTGAGCGCAATCCTCAAACTTAGGTCAAAAAAGCCATTTAAGCCTTTTCACAGTGAGATCTATGCGATATGGCCGAGAAATGTAATTTTGATGTTAACTCCCAAACCGCTGCGCAGAAGTCAACCAAACTTCACCCAATAGTGTATTGTATCACAATCTAGTAGTTACATTTGAAAATTTTGTTCTAGGACATTTTGTTTGAACGCAATCATCAAACTTAATTAAAAAAGTCATTTAAGCCTTTTCACAGTGAGATCTATGCGATATGGCCGAGAAATGTAATTTTGATGTTAACTCCCAAACCGCTGCGCAGAAGTCAACCAAACTTCACCCATTAGTGTATTGTATCACAATCTAGTAGTTACATGTGGAAATTTGGTTCTAGGACATTTGATTTGAGCGCAATCCTCAAACTTAGGTCAAAAAAGCCATTTAAGCCTTTTCACAGTGAGATCTATGCGATATGGCCGAGAAATGTAATTTTGATGTTAACTCCCAAACCGCTGCGCAGAAGTCAACCAAACTTCACCCAATAGTGTATTGTATCACAATCTAGTAGTTACATTTGAAAATTTCGTTCTAGGACATTTGGTTTGAGCGCAATCATTAAACTTAGGTCAAAAAAGCCATTTAAGCCTTTTCACAGTGAGATCTATGCGATATGGCCGAGGAATGTAATTTTGATGTTAACTCCCAAACCGCTGCGCAGAAGTCAACCAAACTTCACCCAATAGTGTATTGTATCACAATCTAGTAGTTACATTTGAAAATTTTGTTCTAGGACATTTTGTTTGAACGCAATCATCAAACTTAATTAAAAAAGTCATTTAAGCCTTTTCACAGTGAGATCTATGCGATATGGCCGAGAAATGTAATTTTGATGTTAACTCCCAAACCGCTGCGCAGAAGTCAACCAAACTTCACCCAATAGTGTATTGTATCACATTCTAGTAGTTACATTTGAAAATTTCGTTCTAGGACATTTGGTTTGAGCGCAATCATTAAACTTAGGTCAAAAAAGCCATTTAAGCCTTTTCACAGTGAGATCTATGCGATATGGCCGAGGAATGTAATTTTGATGTTAACTCCCAAACCGCTGCGCAGAAGTCAACCAAACTTCACCCAATAGTGTATTGTATCACAATCTAGTAGTTACATTTGAAAATTTTGTTCTAGGACATTTTGTTTGAGCGCAATCCTCAAACTTAGGTCAAAAAAGCCATTTAAGCCTTTTCACAGTGAGATCTATGCGATATGGCCGAGAAATGTAATTTTGATGTTAACTCCCAAACCGCTGCGCAGAAGTAAACCAAACTTCACCCAATAGTGTATTGTATCACATTCTAGTAGTTACATTTGAAAATTTTGTTCTAGGACATTTTGTTTGAACGCAATCATCAAACTTAATTAAAAAAGTCATTTAAGCCTTTTCACAGTGAGATCTATGCGATATGGCCGAGAAATGTAATTTTGATGTTAACTCCCAAACCGCTGCGCAGAAGTAAACCAAACTTCACCCATTAATGTATTGTATCACAATCTAGTAGTTACATGTGGAAATTTGGTTCTAGGACATTTGATTTGAGCGCAATCCTCAAACTTAGGTCAAAAAAGCCATTTAAGCCTTTTCACAGTGAGATCTATGCGATATGGCCGAGAAATGTAATTTTGATGTTAACTCCCAAACCGCTGCGCAGAAGTCAACCAAACTTCACCCAATAGTGTATTGTATCACAATCTAGTAGTTACATTTGAAAATTTTGTTCTAGGACATTTTGTTTGAACGCAATCATCAAACTTAATTAAAAAAGTCATTTAAGCCTTTTCACAGTGAGATCTATGCGATATGGCCGAGAAATGTAATTTTGATGTTAACTCCCAAACCGCTGCGCAGAAGTCAATTAAACTTCACCCAATAGTGTATTGTATCACATTCTAGTAGTTACATTTAAAAATTTCGTTCTAGGACATTTGGTTTGAGCGCAATTATTAAACTTAGGTCAAAAAAGCCATTTAAGCCTTTTCACAGTGAGATCTATGCGATATGGCCGAGAAATGTAATTTTGATGTTAACTCCCAAACCGCTGCGCAGAAGTAAACCAAACTTCACCCATTAGTGTATTGTATCACAATCTAGTAGTTACATGTGGAAATTTGGTTCTAGGACATTTGATTTGAGCGCAATCCTCAAACTTAGGTCAAAAAAGCCATTTAAGCCTTTTCACAGTGAGATCTATGCGATATGGCCGAGAAATGTAATTTTGATGTTAACTCCCAAACCGCTGCGCAGAAGTCAACCAAACTTCACACAATAGTGTATTGTATCACAATCTAGTAGTTACATGTGGAAATTTGGTTCTAGGACATTTTGTTTGAACGCAATCATCAAACTTAATTAAAAAAGTCATTTAAGCCTTTTCACAGTGAGATCTATGCGATATGGCCGAGAAATGTAATTTTGATGTTAACTCCCAAACCGCTGCGCAGAAGTCAATTAAACTTCACCCAATAGTGTATTGTATCACATTCTAGTAGTTACATTTAAAAATTTCGTTCTAGGACATTTGGTTTGAGCGCAATTATTAAACTTAGGTCAAAAAAGCCATTTAAGCCTTTTCACAGTGAGATCTATGCGATATGGCCGAGAAATGTAATTTTGATGTTAACTCCCAAACCGCTGCGCAGAAGTAAACCAAACTTCACCCATTAGTGTATTGTATCACAATCTAGTAGTTACATGTGGAAATTTGGTTCTAGGACATTTGATTTGAGCGCAATCCTCAAACTTAGGTCAAAAAAGCCATTTAAGCCTTTTCACAGTGAGATCTATGCGATATGGCCGAGAAATGTAATTTTGATGTTAACTCCCAAACCGCTGCGCAGAAGTCAACCAAACTTCACCCAATAGTGTATTGTATCACAATCTAGTAGTTACATTTGAAAATTTTGTTCTAGGACATTTTGTTTGAACGCAATCATCAAACTTAATTAAAAAAGTCATTTAAGCCTTTTCACAGTGAGATCTATGCGATATGGCCGAGAAATGTAATTTTGATGTTAACTCCCAAACCGCTGCGCAGAAGTCAACCAAACTTCACCCAATAGTGTATTTTATCACAATCTAGTAGTTACATTTGGAAATTTAGTTCTAGGACATTTGATTTGAGCGCAATCTTCAAACTTAATTAAAAAAAGTCATTTAAGCCTTTTCACAGTGAGATCTATGCGATATGGCCGAGAAATGTAATTTTGATGTTCACTCCCAAACCGCTGCGCAGAAGTAAACCAAACTTCACCCATTAGTGTATTGTATCACAATCTAGTAGTTACATGTGGAAATTTGGTTCTAGGACATTTGATTTGAGCGCAATCCTCAAACTTAGGTCAAAAAAGCCATTTAAGCCTTTTCACAGTGAGATCTATGCGATATGGCCGAGAAATGTAATTTTGATGTTAACTCCCAAACCGCTGCGCAGAAGTCAACCAAACTTCACACAATAGTGTATTGTATCACAATCTAGTAGTTACATGTGGAAATTTGGTTCTAGGACATTTTGTTTGAACGCAATCATCAAACTTAATTAAAAAAGTCATTTAAGCCTTTTCACAGTGAGATCTATGCGATATGGCCGAGAAATGTAATTTTGATGTTAACTCCCAAACCGCTGCGCAGAAGTCAATTAAACTTCACCCAATAGTGTATTGTATCACATTCTAGTAGTTACATTTAAAAATTTCGTTCTAGGACATTTGGTTTGAGCGCAATTATTAAACTTAGGTCAAAAAAGCCATTTAAGCCTTTTCACAGTGAGATCTATGCGATATGGCCGAGAAATGTAATTTTGATGTTAACTCCCAAACCGCTGCGCAGAAGTCAACCAAACTTCACCCAATAGTGTATTGTATCACAATCTAGTAGTTACATTTGAAAATTTTGTTCTAGGACATTTTGTTTGAACGCAATCATCAAACTTAATTAAAAAAGTCATTTAAGCCTTTTCACAGTGAGATCTATGCGATATGGCCGAGAAATGTAATTTTGATGTTAACTCCCAAACCGCTGCGCAGAAGTCAATTAAACTTCACCCAATAGTGTATTGTATCACATTCTAGTAGTTACATTTAAAAATTTCGTTCTAGGACATTTGGTTTGAGCGCAATTATTAAACTTAGGTCAAAAAAGCCATTTAAGCCTTTTCACAGTGAGATCTATGCGATATGGCCGAGAAATGTAATTTTGATGTTAACTCCCAAACCGCTGCGCAGAAGTAAACCAAACTTCACCCAATAGTTTATTGTATCACAATCTAGTAGTTACATTTGAAAATTTTGTTCTAGGACATTTTGTTTGAGCGCAATCATTAAACTTAGGTCAAAAAGCCATTTAAGCCTTTTCACAGTGAGATCTATGCGATATGGCCGAGAAATGTAATTTTGATGTTAACTCCCAAACCGCTGCGCAGAAGTCAATTAAACTTCACCCAATAGTGTATTGTATCACATTCTAGTAGTTACATTTAAAAATTTCGTTCTAGGACATTTGGTTTGAGCGCAATTATTAAACTTAGGTCAAAAAAGCCATTTAAGCCTTTTCACAGTGAGATCTATGCGATATGGCCGAGAAATGTAATTTTGATGTTAACTCCCAAACCGCTGCGCAGAAGTCAACCAAACTTCACCCATTAGTGTATTGTATCACAATCTAGTAGTTACATGTGGAAATTTGGTTCTAGGACATTTGATTTGAGCGCAATCCTCAAACTTAGGTCAAAAAAGCCATTTAAGCCTTTTCACAGTGAGATCTATGCGATATGGCCGAGAAATGTAATTTTGATGTTAACTCCCAAACCGCTGCGCAGAAGTCAACCAAACTTCACCCAATAGTGTATTGTATCACAATCTAGTAGTTACATTTGAAAATTTTGTTCTAGGACATTTTGTTTGAACGCAATCATCAAACTTAATTAAAAAAGTCATTTAAGCCTTTTCACAGTGAGATCTATGCGATATGGCCGAGAAATGTAATTTTGATGTTAACTCCCAAACCGCTGCGCAGAAGTCAACCAAACTTCACCCATTAGTGTATTGTATCACAATCTAGTAGTTACATGTGGAAATTTGGTTCTAGGACATTTGATTTGAGCGCAATCCTCAAACTTAGGTCAAAAAAGCCATTTAAGCCTTTTCACAGTGAGATCTATGCGATATGGCCGAGAAATGTAATTTTGATGTTAACTCCCAAACCGCTGCGCAGAAGTTAACCAAACTTCACCCAATAGTGTATTGTATCACATTCTAGTAGTTACATTTGAAAATTTCGTTCTAGGACATTTGGTTTGAGCGCAATCATTAAACTTAATTAAAAAAGTCATTTAAGCCTTTTCACAGTGAGATCTATGCGATATGGCCGAGAAATGTAATTTTGATGTTAACTCCCAAACCGCTGCGCAGAAGTCAACCAAACTTCACCCAATAGTGTATTTTATCACAATCTAGTAGTTACATTTGGAAATTTAGTTCTAGGACATTTGATTTGAGCGCAATCTTCAAACTTAATTAAAAAAAGTCATTTAAGCCTTTTCACAGTGAGATCTATGCGATATGGCCGAGAAATGTAATTTTGATGTTCACTCCCAAACCGCTGCGCAGAAGTCAACCAAACTTCAACCATTAGTGTATTGTATCACAATCTAGTAGTTACATGTGGAAATTTGGTTTTAGGACATTTGATTTGAGCGCAATCCTCAAACTTAGGTCAAAAAAGCCATTTAAGCCTTTTCACAGTGAGATCTATGCGATATGGCCGAGAAATGTAATTTTGATGTTAACTCCCAAACCGCTGCGCAGAAGTAAACCAAACTTCACCCAATAGTGTATTGTATCACATTCTAGTAGTTACATTTGAAAATTTTGTTCTAGGACATTTTGTTTGAACGCAATCATCAAACTTAATTAAAAAAGTCATTTAAGCCTTTTCACAGTGAGATCTATGCGATATGGCCGAGAAATGTAATTTTGATGTTAACTCCCAAACCGCTGCGCAGAAGTAAACCAAACTTCACCCATTAATGTATTGTATCACAATCTAGTAGTTACATGTGGAAATTTGGTTCTAGGACATTTGATTTGAGCGCAATCCTCAAACTTAGGTCAAAAAAGCCATTTAAGCCTTTTCACAGTGAGATCTATGCGATATGGCCGAGAAATGTAATTTTGATGTTAACTCCCAAACCGCTGCGCAGAAGTCAACCAAACTTCACCCAATAGTGTATTGTATCACATTCTAGTAGTTACATTTAAAAATTTCGTTCTATGACATTTGGTTTGAGCGCAATCATCAAACTTAATTAAAAAAGTCATTTAAGCCTTTTCACAGTGAGATCTATGCGATATGGCCGAGAAATGTAATTTTGATGTTAACTCCCAAACCGCTGCGCAGAAGTAAACCAAACTTCACCCATTAATGTATTGTATCACAATCTAGTAGTTACATTTGAAAATTTTGTTCTAGGACATTTTGTTTGAACGCAATCATCAAACTTAATTAAAAAAGTCATTTAAGCCTTTTCACAGTGAGATCTATGCGATATGGCCGAGAAATGTAATTTTGATGTTAACTCCCAAACCGCTGCGCAGAAGTCAATTAAACTTCACCCAATAGTGTATTGTATCACATTCTAGTAGTTACATTTAAAAATTTCGTTCTATGACATTTGGTTTGAGCGCAATTATTAAACTTAGGTCAAAAAAGCCATTTAAGCCTTTTCACAGTGAGATCTATGCGATATGGCCGAGAAATGTAATTTTGATGTTAACTCCCAAACCGCTGCGCAGAAGTAAACCAAACTTCACCCATTAGTGTATTGTATCACAATCTAGTAGTTACATGTGGAAATTTGGTTCTAGGACATTTGATTTGAGCGCAATCCTCAAACTTAGGTCAAAAAAGCCATTTAAGCCTTTTCACAGTGAGATCTATGCGATATGGCCGAGAAATGTAATTTTGATGTTAACTCCCAAACCGCTGCGCAGAAGTCAACCAAACTTCACCCAATAGTGTATTGTATCACAATCTAGTAGTTACATTTGAAAATTTTGTTCTAGGACATTTTGTTTGAACGCAATCCTCAAACTTAGGTCAAAAAAGCCATTTAAGCCTTTTCACAGTGAGATCTATGCGAAATGGCCGAGAAATGTAATTTTGATGTTCACTCCCAAACCGCTGCGCAGAAGTCAACCAAACTTCACCCAATAGTGTATTGTATCACAATCTAGTAGTTACATTTGAAAATTTTGTTCTAGGACATTTTGTTTGAGCGCAATCATCAAACTTAATTAAAAAAGTCATTTAAGCCTTTTCACAGTGAGATCTATGCGATATGGCCGAGAAATGTAATTTTGATGTTAACTCCCAAACCGCTGCGCAGAAGTCAACCAAACTTCACCCATAAGTGTATTGTATCACAATCTAGTAGTTACATGTGGAAATTTGGTTCTAGGACATTTGATTTGAGCGCAATCCTCAAACTTAGGTCAAAAAAGCCATTTAAGCCTTTTCACAGTGAGATCTATGCGATATGGCCGAGAAATGTAATTTTGATGTTAACTCCCAAACCGCTGCGCAGAAGTCAACCAAACTTCACCCAATAGTGTATTGTATCACAAAATTTAGTAGTTACATTTGAAAATTTCGTTCTAGGACATTTGGTTTGAGCGCAATCATTAAACTTAGGTCAAAAAAGCCATTTAAGCCTTTTCACAGTGAGATCTATGCGATATGGCCGAGAAATGTAATTTTGATGTTAACTCCCAAACCGCTGCGCAGAAGTCAATTAAACTTCACCCAATAGTGTATTGTATCACATTCTAGTAGTTACATTTAAAAATTTCGTTCTAGGACATTTGGTTTGAGCGCAATTATTAAACTTAGGTCAAAAAAGCCATTTAAGCCTTTTCACAGTGAGATCTATGCGATATGGCCGAGAAATGTAATTTTGATGTTAACTCCCAAACCGCTGCGCAGAAGTAAACCAAACTTCACCCATTAGTGTATTGTATCACAATCTAGTAGTTACATGTGGAAATTTGGTTCTAGGACATTTGATTTGAGCGCAATCCTCAAACTTAGGTCAAAAAAGCCATTTAAGCCTTTTCACAGTGAGATCTATGCGATATGGCCGAGAAATGTAATTTTGATGTTAACTCCCAAACCGCTGCGCAGAAGTCAACCAAACTTCACCCAATAGTGTATTGTATCACAATCTAGTAGTTACATTTGAAAATTTTGTTCTAGGACATTTTGTTTGAACGCAATCATCAAACTTAATTAAAAAAGTCATTTAAGCCTTTTCACAGTGAGATCTATGCGATATGGCCGAGAAATGTAATTTTGATGTTAACTCCCAAACCGCTGCGCAGAAGTCAACCAAACTTCACCCAATAGTGTATTGTATCACAATCTAGTAGTTACATTTGAAAATTTTGTTCTAGGACATTTTGTTTGAACGCAATCATCAAACTTAATTAAAAAAGTCATTTAAGCCTTTTCACAGTGAGATCTATGCGATATGGCCGAGAAATGTAATTTTTATGTTAACTCCCAAACCGCTGCGCAGAAGTCAACCAAACTTCACCCATTAGTGTATTGTATCACAATCTAGTAGTTACATGTGGAAATTTGGTTCTAGGACATTTGATTTGAGCGCAATCCTCAAACTTAGGTCAAAAAAGCCATTTAAGCCTTTTCACAGTGAGATCTATGCGATATGGCCGAGAAATGTAATTTTGATGTTAACTCCCAAACCGCTGCGCAGAAGTCAACCAAACTTCACCCAATAGTGTATTGTATCACATTCTAGTAGTTACATTTGAAAATTTCGTTCTAGGACATTTGGTTTGAGCGCAATCATTAAACTTAGGTCAAAAAAGCCATTTAAGCCTTTTCACAGTGAGATCTATGCGATATGGCCGAGAAATGTAATTTTGATGTTAACTCCCAAACCGCTGCGCAGAAGTCAATTAAACTTCACCCAATAGTGTATTGTATCACATTCTAGTAGTTACATTTAAAAATTTCGTTCTAGGACATTTGGTTTGAGCGCAATTATTAAACTTAGGTCAAAAAAGCCATTTAAGCCTTTTCACAGTGAGATCTATGCGATATGGCCGAGAAATGTAATTTTGATGTTAACTCCCAAACCGCTGCGCAGAAGTAAACCAAACTTCACCCATTAGTGTATTGTATCACAATCTAGTAGTTACATGTGGAAATTTGGTTCTAGGACATTTGATTTGAGCGCAATCCTCAAACTTAGGTCAAAAAAGCCATTTAAGCCTTTTCACAGTGAGATCTATGCGATATGGCCGAGAAATGTAATTTTGATGTTAACTCCCAAACCGCTGCGCAGAAGTCAACCAAACTTCACCCAATAGTGTATTGTATCACAATCTAGTAGTTACATTTGAAAATTTTGTTCTAGGACATTTTGTTTGAACGCAATCATCAAACTTAATTAAAAAAGTCATTTAAGCCTTTTCACAGTGAGATCTATGCGATATGGCCGAGAAATGTAATTTTGATGTTAACTCCCAAACCGCTGCGCAGAAGTCAACCAAACTTCACCCAATAGTGTATTGTATCACAATCTAGTAGTTACATTTGAAAATTTTGTTCTAGGACATTTTGTTTGAACGCAATCATCAAACTTAATTAAAAAAGTCATTTAAGCCTTTTCACAGTGAGATCTATGCGATATGGCCGAGAAATGTAATTTTGATGTTAACTCCCAAACCGCTGCGCAGAAGTCAACCAAACTTCACCCATTAGTGTATTGTATCACAATCTAGTAGTTACATGTGGAAATTTGGTTCTAGGACATTTGATTTGAGCGCAATCCTCAAACTTAGGTCAAAAAAGCCATTTAAGCCTTTTCACAGTGAGATCTATGCGATATGGCCGAGAAATGTAATTTTGATGTTAACTCCCAAACCGCTGCGCAGAAGTTAACCAAACTTCACCCAATAGTGTGATGTATCACATTCTAGTAGTTACATTTGAAAATTTTGTTCTAGGACATTTGGTTTGAGCGCAATCATTAAACTTAATTAAAAAAGTCATTTAAGCCTTTTCACAGTGAGATCTATGCGATATGGCCGAGAAATGTAATTTTGATGTTAACTCCCAAACCGCTGCGCAGAAGTCAACCAAACTTCACCCATAAGTGTATTTTATCACAATCTAGTAGTTACATTTGGAAATTTAGTTCTAGGACATTTGATTTGAGCGCAATCTTCAAACTTAATTAAAAAAAGTCATTTAAGCCTTTTCACAGTGAGATCTATGCGATATGGCCTAGAAATGTAATTTTGATGTTCACTCCCAAACCGCTGCGCAGAAGTCAACCAAACTTCAACCATTAGTGTATTGTATCACAATCTAGTAGTTACATGTGGAAATTTGGTTTTAGGACATTTGATTTGAGCGCAATCCTCAAACTTAGGTCAAAAAAGCCATTTAAGCCTTTTCACAGTGAGATCTATGCGATATGGCCGAGAAATGTAATTTTGATGTTAACTCCCAAACCGCTGCGCAGAAGTCAACCAAACTTCACCCAATAGTGTATTGTATCACAATCTAGTAGTTACATTTGAAAATTTTGTTCTAGGACATTTTGTTTGAACGCAATCATCAAACTTAATTAAAAAAGTCATTTAAGCCTTTTCACAGTGAGATCTATGCGATATGGCCGAGAAATGTAATTTTGATGTTAACTCCCAAACCGCTGCGCAGAAGTCAATTAAACTTCACCCAATAGTGTATTGTATCACATTCTAGTAGTTACATTTAAAAATTTCGTTCTAGGACATTTGGTTTGAGCGCAATTATTAAACTTAGGTCAAAAAAGCCATTTAAGCCTTTTCACAGTGAGATCTATGCGATATGGCCGAGAAATGTAATTTTGATGTTAACTCCCAAACCGCTGCGCAGAAGTAAACCAAACTTCACCCATTAGTGTATTGTATCACAATCTAGTAGTTACATGTGGAAATTTGGTTCTAGGACATTTGATTTGAGCGCAATCCTCAAACTTAGGTCAAAAAAGCCATTTAAGCCTTTTCACAGTGAGATCTATGCGATATGGCCGAGAAATGTAATTTTGATGTTAACTCCCAAACCGCTGCGCAGAAGTCAACCAAACTTCACCCAATAGTGTATTGTATCACAATCTAGTAGTTACATTTGAAAATTTTGTTCTAGGACATTTTGTTTGAACGCAATCATCAAACTTAATTAAAAAAGTCATTTAAGCCTTTTCACAGTGAGATCTATGCGATATGGCCGAGAAATGTAATTTTGATGTTAACTCCCAAACCGCTGCGCAGAAGTCAACCAAACTTCACCCAATAGTGTATTGTATCACAATCTAGTAGTTACATTTGAAAATTTTGTTCTAGGACATTTTGTTTGAACGCAATCATCAAACTTAATTAAAAAAGTCATTTAAGCCTTTTCACAGTGAGATCTATGCGATATGGCCGAGAAATGTAATTTTGATGTTAACTCCCAAACCGCTGCGCAGAAGTCAACCAAACTTCACCCATTAGTGTATTGTATCACAATCTAGTAGTTACATGTGGAAATTTGGTTCTAGGACATTTGGTTTGAGCGCAATCCTCAAACTTAGGTCAAAAAAGCCATTTAAGCCTTTTCACAGTGAGATCTATGCGATATGGCCGAGAAATGTAATTTTGATGTTAACTCCCAAACCGCTGCGCAGAAGTCAACCAAACTTCACCCAATAGTGTATTGTATCACAATCTAGTAGTTACATGTGAAAATTTTGTTCTAGGACATTTTGTTTGAGCGCAATCATCAAACTTAATTAAAAAAGTCATTTAAGCCTTTTCACAGTGAGATCTATGCGATATGGCCGAGAAATGTAATTTTGATGTTAACTCCCAAACCGCTGCGCAGAAGTCAACCAAACTTCACCCATAAGTGTATTGTATCACAATCTAGTAGTTACATGTGGAAATTTGGTTCTAGGACATTTGATTTGAGCGCAATCCTCAAACTTAGGTCAAAAAAGCCATTTAAGCCTTTTCACAGTGAGATCTATGCGATATGGCCGAGAAATGTAATTTTGATGTTAACTCCCAAACCGCTGCGCAGAAGTCAACCAAACTTCACCCAATAGTGTATTGTATCACATTCTAGTAGTTACATTTAAAAATTTCGTTCTAGGACATTTGGTTTGAGCGCAATTATTAAACTTAGGTCAAAAAAGCCATTTAAGCCTTTTCACAGTGAGATCTATGCGATATGGCCGAGAAATGTAATTTTGATGTTAACTCCCAAACCGCTGCGCAGAAGTCAACCAAACTTCACCCAATAGTGTATTGTA
The DNA here is from genome assembly GCF_030265065.1 of Corythoichthys intestinalis. Classification (NCBI taxonomy): domain Eukaryota; kingdom Metazoa; phylum Chordata; class Actinopteri; order Syngnathiformes; family Syngnathidae; genus Corythoichthys; species Corythoichthys intestinalis. Next base: position 3,349,637 of record NW_026651595.1, on the reverse strand, counting down.
TCACAATCTAGTAGTTACATTTGAAAATTTTGTTCTAGGACATTTTGTTTGAACGCAATCATCAAACTTAATTAAAAAAGTCATTTAAGCCTTTTCACAGTGAGATCTATGCGATATGGCCGAGAAATGTAATTTTGATGTTAACTCCCAAACCGCTGCGCAGAAGTCAACCAAACTTCACCCAATAGTGTATTTTATCACAATCTAGTAGTTACATTTGGAAATTTAGTTCTAGGACATTTGATTTGAGCGCAATCTTCAAACTTAATTAAAAAAAGTCATTTAAGCCTTTTCACAGTGAGATCTATGCGATATGGCCGAGAAATGTAATTTTGATGTTCACTCCCAAACCGCTGCGCAGAAGTCAACCAAACTTCAACCATTAGTGTATTGTATCACAATCTAGTAGTTACATGTGGAAATTTGGTTTTAGGACATTTGATTTGAGCGCAATCCTCAAACTTAGGTCAAAAAAGCCATTTAAGCCTTTTCACAGTGAGATCTATGCGATATGGCCGAGAAATGTAATTTTGATGTTAACTCCAAAACCGCTGCGCAGAAGTCAACCAAACTTCACCCAATAGTGTATTGTATCACAATCTAGTAGTTACATTTGAAAATTTTGTTCTAGGACATTTTGTTTGAACGCAATCATCAAACTTAATTAAAAAAGTCATTTAAGCCTTTTCACAGTGAGATCTATGCGATATGGCCGAGAAATGTAATTTTGATGTTAACTCCCAAACCGCTGCGCAGAAGTCAACCAAACTTCACCCAATAGTGTATTGTATCACATTCTAGTAGTTACATTTGAAAATTTCGTTCTAGGACATTTGGTTTGAGCGCAATCATTAAACTTAGGTCAAAAAAGCCATTTAAGCCTTTTCACAGTGAGATCTATGCGATATGGCCGAGAAATGTAATTTTGATGTTAACTCCCAAACCGCTGCGCAGAAGTCAACCAAACTTCACCCAATAGTGTATTGTATCACATTCTAGTAGTTACATTTAAAAATTTCGTTCTAGGACATTTGGTTTGAGCGCAATTATTAAACTTAGGTCAAAAAAGCCATTTAAGCCTTTTCACAGTGAGATCTATGCGATATGGCCGAGAAATGTAATTTTGATGTTAACTCCCAAACCGCTGCGCAGAAGTCAACCAAACTTCACCCAATAGTGTATTGTATCACAATCTAGTAGTTACATTTGAAAATTTTGTTCTAGGACATTTTGTTTGAACGCAATCATCAAACTTAATTAAAAAAGTCATTTAAGCCTTTTCACAGTGAGATCTATGCGATATGGCCGAGAAATGTAATTTTGATGTTAACTCCCAAACCGCTGCGCAGAAGTCAACCAAACTTCACCCAATAGTGTATTTTATCACAATCTAGTAGTTACATTTGGAAATTTAGTTCTAGGACATTTGATTTGAGCGCAATCTTCAAACTTAATTAAAAAAAGTCATTTAAGACTTTTCACAGTGAGATCTATGCGATATGGCCGAGAAATGTAATTTTGATGTTCACTCCCAAACCGCTGCGCAGAAGTCAACCAAACTTCAACCATTAGTGTATTGTATCACAATCTAGTAGTTACATGTGGAAATTTGGTTTTAGGACATTTGATTTGAGCGCAATCCTCAAACTTAGGTCAAAAAAGCCATTTAAGCCTTTTCACAGTGAGATCTATGCGATATGGCCGAGAAATGTAATTTTGATGTTAACTCCCAAACCGCTGCGCAGAAGTCAACCAAACTTCACCCAATAGTGTATTGTATCACAATCTAGTAGTTACATTTGAAAATTTTGTTCTAGGACATTTTGTTTGAACGCAATCATCAAACTTAATTAAAAAAGTCATTTAAGCCTTTTCACAGTGAGATCTATGCGATATGGCCGAGAAATGTAATTTTGATGTTAACTCCCAAACCGCTGCGCAGAAGTCAACCAAACTTCACCCAATAGTGTATTGTATCACATTCTAGTAGTTACATTTGAAAATTTCGTTCTAGGACATTTGGTTTGAGCGCAATCATTAAACTTAGGTCAAAAAAGCCATTTAAGCCTTTTCACAGTGAGATCTATGCGATATGGCCGAGGAATGTAATTTTGATGTTAACTCCCAAACCGCTGCGCAGAAGTCAACCAAACTTCACCCAATAGTGTATTGTATCACAATCTAGTAGTTACATTTGAAAATTTTGTTCTAGGACATTTTGTTTGAGCGCAATCCTCAAACTTAGGTCAAAAAAGCCATTTAAGCCTTTTCACAGTGAGATCTATGCGATATGGCCGAGAAATGTAATTTTGATGTTAACTCCCAAACCGCTGCGCAGAAGTAAACCAAACTTCACCCAATAGTGTATTGTATCACATTCTAGTAGTTACATTTGAAAATTTTGTTCTAGGACATTTTGTTTGAACGCAATCATCAAACTTAATTAAAAAAGTCATTTAAGCCTTTTCACAGTGAGATCTATGCGATATGGCCGAGAAATGTAATTTTGATGTTAACTCCCAAACCGCTGCGCAGAAGTCAACCAAACTTCACCCAATAGTGTATTGTATCACAATCTAGTAGTTACATTTGAAAATTTTGTTCTAGGACATTTTGTTTGAACGCAATCATCAAACTTAATTAAAAAAGTCATTTAAGCCTTTTCACAGTGAGATCTATGCGATATGGCCGAGAAATGTAATTTTGATGTTAACTCCCAAACCGCTGCGCAGAAGTCAATTAAACTTCACCCAATAGTGTATTGTATCACATTCTAGTAGTTACATTTAAAAATTTCGTTCTAGGACATTTGGTTTGAGCGCAATTATTAAACTTAGGTCAAAAAAGCCATTTAAGCCTTTTCACAGTGAGATCTATGCGATATGGCCGAGAAATGTAATTTTGATGTTAACTCCCAAACCGCTGCGCAGAAGTAAACCAAACTTCAACCATTAGTGTATTGTATCACAATCTAGTAGTTACATGTGGAAATTTGGTTTTAGGACATTTGATTTGAGCGCAATCCTCAAACTTAGGTCAAAAAAGCCATTTAAGCCTTTTCACAGTGAGATCTATGCGATATGGCCGAGAAATGTAATTTTGATGTTAACTCCCAAACCGCTGCGCAGAAGTCAACCAAACTTCACCCAATAGTGTATTGTATCACAATCTAGTAGTTACATTTGAAAATTTTGTTCTAGGACATTTTGTTTGAACGCAATCATCAAACTTAATTAAAAAAGTCATTTAAGCCTTTTCACAGTGAGATCTATGCGATATGGCCGAGAAATGTAATTTTGATGTTAACTCCCAAACCGCTGCGCAGAAGTCAACCAAACTTCACCCAATAGTGTATTGTATCACATTCTAGTAGTTACATTTGAAAATTTCGTTCTAGGACATTTGGTTTGAGCGCAATCATTAAACTTAGGTCAAAAAAGCCATTTAAGCCTTTTCACAGTGAGATCTATTCGATATGGCCGAGGAATGTAATCTTGATGTTAACTCCCAAACCGCTGCGCAGAAGTCAACCAAACTTCACCCAATAGTGTATTGTATCACAATCTAGTAGTTACATTTGAAAATTTTGTTCTAGGACATTTTGTTTGAGCGCAATCCTCAAACTTAGGTCAAAAAAGCCATTTAAGCCTTTTCACAGTGAGATCTATGCGATATGGCCGAGAAATGTAATTTTGATGTTAACTCCCAAACCGCTGCGCAGAAGTAAACCAAACTTCACCCAATAGTGTATTGTATCACATTCTAGTAGTTACATTTGAAAATTTTGTTCTAGGACATTTTGTTTGAACGCAATCATCAAACTTAATTAAAAAAGTCATTTAAGCCTTTTCACAGTGAGATCTATGCGATATGGCCGAGAAATGTAATTTTGATGTTAACTCCCAAACCGCTGCGCAGAAGTAAACCAAACTTCACCCATTAATGTATTGTATCACAATCTAGTAGTTACATGTGGAAATTTGGTTCTAGGACATTTGATTTGAGCGCAATCCTCAAACTTAGGTCAAAAAAGCCATTTAAGCCTTTTCACAGTGAGATCTATGCATATGGCCGAGAAATGTAATTTTGATGTTAACTCCCAAACCGCTGCGCAGAAGTCAACCAAACTTCACCCAATAGTGTATTGTATCACAATCTAGTAGTTACATTTGAAAATTTTGTTCTAGGACATTTTGTTTGAACGCAATCATCAAACTTAATTAAAAAAGTCATTTAAGCCTTTTCACAGTGAGATCTATGCGATATGGCCGAGAAATGTAATTTTGATGTTAACTCCCAAACCGCTGCGCAGAAGTCAATTAAACTTCACCCAATAGTGTATTGTATCACATTCTAGTAGTTACATTTAAAAATTTCGTTCTAGGACATTTGGTTTGAGCGCAATTATTAAACTTAGGTCAAAAAAGCCATTTAAGCCTTTTCACAGTGAGATCTATGCGATATGGCCGAGAAATGTAATTTTGATGTTAACTCCCAAACCGCTGCGCAGAAGTAAACCAAACTTCACCCATTAGTGTATTGTATCACAATCTAGTACTTACATGTGGAAATTTGGTTCTAGGACATTTGATTTGAGCGCAATCCTCAAACTTAGGTCAAAAAAGCCATTTAAGCCTTTTCACAGTGAGATCTATGCGATATGGCCGAGAAATGTAATTTTGATGTTAACTCCCAAACCGCTGCGCAGAAGTCAACCAAACTTCACCCAATAGTGTATTGTATCACAATCTAGTAGTTACATTTGAAAATTTTGTTCTAGGACATTTTGTTTGAACGCAATCATCAAACTTAATTAAAAAAGTCATTTAAGCCTTTTCACAGTGAGATCTATGCGATATGGCCGAGAAATGTAATTTTGATGTTAACTCCCAAACCGCTGCGCAGAAGTCAACCAAACTTCACCCAATAGTGTATTGTATCACAATCTAGTAGTTACATTTGAAAATTTTGTTCTAGGACATTTTGTTTGAACGCAATCCTCAAACTTAGGTCAAAAAAGCCATTTAAGCCTTTTCACAGTGAGATCTATGCGAAATGGCCGAGAAATGTAATTTTGATGTTCACTCCCAAACCGCTGCGCAGAAGTCAACCAAACTTCACCCAATAGTGTATTGTATCACAATCTAGTAGTTACATTTGAAAATTTTGTTCTAGGACATTTTGTTTGAGCGCAATCTTCAAACTTAATTAAAAAAGTCATTTAAGCCTTTTCACAGTGAGATCTATGCGATATGGCCGAGAAATGTAATTTTGATGTTAACTCCCAAACCGCTGCGCAGAAGTCAACCAAACTTCACCCATAAGTGTATTGTATCACAATCTAGTAGTTACATGTGGAAATTTGGTTCTAGGACATTTGATTTGAGCGCAATCCTCAAACTTAGGTCAAAAAAGCCATTTAAGCCTTTTCACAGTGAGATCTATGCGATATGGCCGAGAAATGTAATTTTGATGTTAACTCCCAAACCGCTGCGCAGAAGTCAACCAAACTTCACCCAATAGTGTATTGTATCACAAAATTTAGTAGTTACATTTGAAAATTTCGTTCTAGGACATTTGGTTTGAGCGCAATCATTAAACTTAGGTCAAAAAAGCCATTTAAGCCTTTTCACAGTGAGATCTATGCGATATGGCCGAGAAATGTAATTTTGATGTTAACTCCCAAACCGCTGCGCAGAAGTCAATTAAACTTCACCCAATAGTGTATTGTATCACATTCTAGTAGTTACATTTAAAAATTTCGTTCTAGGACATTTGGTTTGAGCGCAATTATTAAACTTAGGTCAAAAAAGCCATTTAAGCCTTTTCACAGTGAGATCTATGCGATATGGCCGAGAAATGTAATTTTGATGTTAACTCCCAAACCGCTGCGCAGAAGTAAACCAAACTTCACCCATTAGTGTATTGTATCACAATCTAGTAGTTACATGTGGAAATTTGGTTCTAGGACATTTGATTTGAGCGCAATCCTCAAACTTAGGTCAAAAAAGCCATTTAAGCCTTTTCACAGTGAGATCTATGCGATATGGCCGAGAAATGTAATTTTGATGTTAACTCCCAAACCGCTGCGCAGAAGTCAACCAAACTTCACCCAATAGTGTATTGTATCACAATCTAGTAGTTACATTTGAAAATTTTGTTCTAGGACATTTTGTTTGAACGCAATCATCAAACTTAATTAAAAAAGTCATTTAAGCCTTTTCACAGTGAGATCTATGCGATATGGCCGAGAAATGTAATTTTGATGTTAACTCCCAAACCGCTGCGCAGAAGTCAACCAAACTTCACCCAATAGTGTATTGTATCACAATCTAGTAGTTACATTTGAAAATTTTGTTCTAGGACATTTTGTTTGAACGCAATCATCAAACTTAATTAAAAAAGTCATTTAAGCCTTTTCACAGTGAGATCTATGCGATATGGCCGAGAAATGTAATTTTGATGTTAACTCCCAAACCGCTGCGCAGAAGTCAACCAAACTTCACCCATTAGTGTATTGTATCACAATCTAGTAGTTACATGTGGAAATTTGGTTCTAGGACATTTGATTTGAGCGCAATCCTCAAACTTAGGTCAAAAAAGCCATTTAAGCCTTTTCACAGTGAGATCTATGCGATATGGCCGAGAAATGTAATTTTGATGTTAACTCCCAAACCGCTGCGCAGAAGTCAACCAAACTTCACCCAATAGTGTATTGTATCACATTCTAGTAGTTACATTTGAAAATTTCGTTCTAGGACATTTGGTTTGAGCGCAATCATTAAACTTAGGTCAAAAAAGCCATTTAAGCCTTTTCACAGTGAGATCTATGCGATATGGCCGAGAAATGTAATTTTGATGTTAACTCCCAAACCGCTGCGCAGAAGTCAATTAAACTTCACCCAATAGTGTATTGTATCACATTCTAGTAGTTACATTTAAAAATTTCGTTCTAGGACATTTGGTTTGAGCGCAATTATTAAACTTAGGTCAAAAAAGCCATTTAAGCCTTTTCACAGTGAGATCTATGCGATATGGCCGAGAAATGTAATTTTGATGTTAACTCCCAAACCGCTGCGCAGA